>NC_092413.1:7474029-7774029 GCF_040894005.1 Engystomops pustulosus
ACAGTATGTATTAATCCCCTGAGTTGCCCCTAGTGGTGGCTGTATATACAGTATGTAGTAATCTCCTGAGCTCCTCCTAGTGGTGGCTGTATATACAGTATATAGTAATCTCCTGAGCTCCCCCTAGTGGTGGCTGTATATACAGTATGTAGTAATCTCCTGAGCTCCCCCTAGTGGTGGCTGTATATACAGTATGTAGTAATCTCCTGAGCTCCTCCTAGTGGTGGCTGTATATACAATATGTAGTAATCCCCTGAGTTGCCCCTAGTGGTGACTGTATATACAGTATGTAGTAATCTCCTGAGCTCCCCCTAGTGGTGGTTGTATATACAGTATGTAGTAATCTCCTGAGCTCCCCCTAGTGGTGGCTGTATATACAGTATGTAGTAATCTCATGAGCTCCGCCTAGTGGTGGCTGTATATACAGTATGTAGTAATCTCCTGAGCTCCTCCTAGTGGTGGCTGTATATACAATATGTAGTAATCCCCTGAGTTGCCCCTAGTGGTGACTGTATATACAGTATGTAGTAATCTCCTGAGCTCCCCCTAGTGGTGGTTGTATATACAGTATGTAGTAATCTCCTGAGCTCCTCCTAGTGGTGGTGTATATACAGTATGTATTAATCCCCTGAGTTGCCCCTAGTGGTGGCTGTATATACAGTATGTAGTAATCTCCTGAGCTCCTCCTAGTGGTGGCTGTATATACAGTATGTAGTAATCTCCTGAGCTCCTCCTAGTGGTGGCTGTATATACAATATGCAGTCATCTCCTGAGCTCCCTCTAGTGGTGGCTGTATATACAGTATGTAGTAATCTCCTGAGCTCCTCCTAGTGGTGGTGTATATACAGTATGTAGTGATCTCCTGAGCTCCCCCTAGTGGTGGCTGTATATACAGTATATAGTAATCTCCTGAGCTCCCCCTAGTGGTGGCTGTATATACAGTATGTAGTAATCTCATGAGCTCCGCCTAGTGGTGGCTGTATATACAGTATGTAGTAATCTCCTGAGCTCCTCCTAGTGGTGGCTGTATATACAATATGTAGTAATCCCCTGAGTTGCCCCTAGTGGTGACTGTATATACAGTATGTAGTAATCTCCTGAGCTCCCCCTAGTGGTGGCTGTATATACAGTATGTAGTAATCTCCTGAGCTCCTCCTAGTGGTGGTGTATATACAGTATGTAGTGATCTCCTGAGCTCCCCCTAGTGGTGGCTGTATATACAGTATGTAGTAATCTCCTGAACTCCCCCTAGTGGTGGCTGTATATACAGTATGTAGTAATCTCCTGAGCTCCCCCTAGTGGTGGTGTATATACAGTATGTAGTAATCTCCTGAGCTCCCCCTAGTGGTGGTGTATATACAGTATGTAGTAATCTCCTGAGCTCCCCCTAGTGGTGGCTGTATATACAGTATGTAGTGATCTCCTGAGCTCCCCCTAGTGGTGGCTGTATATACAGTATGTAGTGATCTCCTGAGCTCCCTCTAGTGGTGGCTGTATATACAGTATGTAGTAATCTCCTGAGCTCCCCCTAGTGGTGGCTGTATATACAGTATGTAGTAATCTCCTGAGCTCCCCCTAGTGGTGGCTGTATATACAGTATGTAGTAATCTCCTGAGCTCCCCCTAGTGGTGGCTGTATATACAGTATGTAGTAATCTCCAGAGCTCCCCCTAGTGGTGGCTGTATATACAGTATGTAGTAATCCCCTGAGCTCCTCCTAGTGGTGGCTGTATATACAGTATATAGTAATCTCCTGAGCTCCCCCTAGTGGTGGTTGTATATACAGTATGTAGTAATCTCCTGAGCTCCCCCTAGTGGTGGCTGTATATACAGTATGTAGTAATCTCATGAGCTCTTCCTAGTGGTGGCTGTATATACAGTATGTAGTAATCTCCTGAGCTCCCCCTAGTGGTGGTGTATATACAGTATGTAGTAATCTCCTGAGCTCCCCCTAGTGGTGGCTGTATATACAGTATGTAGTAATCTCCTGAGCTCCCCCTAGACAGCTTGAAGTGGCTTTAACCCTTATTACAACACCCTATGCGCCATTTCTGATGTATATTAGATAAGATTATAGACACTGTATGCCCTGTACTGTGCTGGCACTGTAGGGTTTGTCATAGGGACATAGTAGTGTACTTCTTCATCCGGGACACCGATCTATGGAGGATGAATACTGATCTATATCCCGCTGAACGCCCCTATGACAAAGCTGCCAGAGCAAAGGGACAAGAAGTGTTGTCATAGGGACCCTGTGTATGTTTCATACAGTAAATCCCTGGCCCGGCTCTGCTGGAGGAAAATACCTGGAAGCCGTGATCCCGTTTCAGCTCTAATCCTGCGACCTCGGATAAACCGGATTTATCTCTCGCCGTCTCCAGGTGAATGGACATGGGGGGCTCATTACATAAAGTCACCGTTCGCTGCTCAGCACATGTGGGGGCAGGAGACCCCCCGGGGAAGGGGACACAAGTGATAATTCAGGACATTTGGAATCTTTTTGTATCAAATTATAAATCTTTGGTTTCTTATTATTTTGTTGTTGCAGTTTTCTACTCCATTCACATCCAAAGCTGCAGTAACCTCCCAAATCATATATCACTCCCTCACATGCCGCAGATTGGCCCCCATGATGTGACTGTGCCCCAGATGGGGGGGGGGGGGAGGTACAGGATTAGAACAACAGAGCTACATTAACAGCGCCACAACTGCCCTCAGGTTGTGCCTGGAATTGCAGGTGACATTCCAGTGTCCCTATGACAACACTTCCTGTTCTGTGCAAGATTATGACCGTAGGGATACAAATACATTTTGGGGTTTAAAATCACTTAGGGTGTGGTTTCACCTTAAATAAGGGGCCCAGGGGTCCACAAAACTGTAGAGGTCGGTTTTGAATGAGTTAATGGGTACAATGAGTTTCAAAATCTGGTTTGGGGTCCAATTCACCCTGAAGTGTGAATGGGTCTAGGTTCTGTTCTGGGGTGTAAATCAGTTTATGTTTGTGGTCCGGGGGTCTGAATAATAAAGTAGGAGTCTGGGGTTTAAATAAATCTGGAGCAGTGTTTGGGGTCTGAGTGTGTGATGTGGGGTCTGAATGAGTTTAGGGGTCAAGGGTCAAAATGTATGAATAGGTTTCAATGTCTAATATTGGGTCGGAAGAAGTTTAGGCGTCTGGTTTGGGGTCCATAGGTCTGAATATGGTGAATGGTCTGGGGTCTAAATAAGCGTAGAAGCAGTGTCTGGGGTCGGAGAGAGTTTAGGGTGAAAGGTCAGGGTGTATGAATCTACAATGTCTAATATTGGGTGGGAATGAATCTGGGTCCAAAGGTCTGAAGAAGGTGAATGGTCTGGGGTTTACATAAGCATAGGACCAGTGTCTTGGGTCTGAGAGAGTTTAGGGTGAAAGGTCAGGGTGTATGAATCTACAATGTCTAATATTGGGTGGGAATGAATCTGGGGGGTCTGGGTCCAAAGGTCTGAAGAAGGTGAATGGTCTGGGGTTTAATCAAGCATAGGACCAGTGTCTTGGGTCTGAGAGAGTTTAGGGGTAGGATCTGGGGGTCCAAATAAGGTTAGGGGTCTGGTGTAAGGTCCAAACGTATAGGAGAATGAATAGATTGGGATGTTTTGGGGTCTGGTCTGGGGTCCGCATGAGATCCGAAAAAATTAAGGGTCTGGTGTATGTATTTCCTGCTAAAAACTCTTGATGTTCATAATTTCTTGCAATGTCCGTACTTTCACATGACAACATAGTGACTGCTGGGGGCCTCCCCAGGTAAGTGGCCATTGCTAGAGGTAGGTGAGTGCTCCCCACCCCCTATACACAGCTCTGACAAGATGGCGGTATTATGCATGTGACATGCGGGGCCGTTATACATAAGCAAACACGGGCCATATGTTCAGGAAGCGCAGGAGCAGAGGTCACCGCAGCAGACAGGAGGCTCTTAAAGGGGCGGTGACCTCAATCCTGCAGCAGTCACAGGTCTTCAGTCTTACAAAGGGAAGTCCAGATCCATTTTCTCTCCGGCTCTTATAATTTGTTACAATGTATCAGCACAGTGCATACACTGCAATATCAAATGCAGGCTGCACGGCCCGAATGCAACTGTAACAAACCCACAGCTGTGACAAGTATCAGGACGTTTCTCTGTTTCAATTCAATGAGAAGTCAAGGACCTAAAGAATTATGAGGAAATGAGACAAAGTCTGGTGCAAAGTTCTAGGACTTTCCATCCTAAACTTCTCACTACAGGGTAAGATCATAGAGGTCAAAGGAGAGGGGAGGGGGAGGGGAAGCAGGGAAGCTAAAAGAAGCAGAGACGCTGCAGCACACAGTCTATGGAGAGGAAGGAGGAGGAGAAGAAGCTAAGACACAGATACTCAATGTTACCTGCAGCGGGAGTGTCCTCCTCCACTCCCTCCTAATCTGCTGCAGCACACAGTCTATGGAGAGGAAGGGGGAGGAGGAAGACAAGCTGAGACATAGATACTCAGTGTTACCTGCAGCAGGAGTTTCCTGCTCCACTCCCTCCTAATCTGCTGCAGCACACAGTCTATGGAGAGGAAGGGGGAGGAGGAAGACAAGCTGAGACATAGATACTCAGTGTTACCTGCAGCAGGAGTTTCCTGCTCCACTCCCTCCTAATCTGCTGCAGCACACAGTCTATGGAGAGGAAGGGGGAGGAGGAAGACAAGCTGAGACATAGATACTCAGTGTTACCTGCAGCAGGAGTTTCCTCCTTCTCTCCTTCCTAATCTGCTGCAGCACACAGTCTATGGAGAGGGAAGGAGGAGGAAAAGAAGATAAGACATAGATACTCAGTGTTACCTGCAGCGGGAGTTTCCTCCTTCTCTCCTTCCTAATCTGCTGCAGCACACAGTCTATGGAGAGGGTAGGGGGAAGAGGAAGACAAGCTGAGACATAGATACTCAGTATTATCTGCAGCGGGAGTGTCCTCATCCTCTCCCTCCTAATCTGCTGCAGCACACAGTCTATGGAGAGGAAGGGGGAGGAGGAAGACAAGCTGAGACATAGATACTCAGTGTTACCTGCAGCGGGAGTGTCCTCCTCCATTCCCTCCTAATCTGCTGCAGCACACAGTCTATGGAGAGGGAAGGAGGAGGAGAAGAAGATAAGACATAGATACTCAGTGTTACCTGCAGCAGGAGTTTCCTCCTTCTCTCCTTCCTAATCTGCTGCAGCACACAGTCTACGGAGAGGAAAGGAGGAGGAAAAGAAGATAAGACATAGATACTCAGTGTTACCTGCAGCGGGAGTTTCCTCCTTCTCTCCTTCCTAATCTGCTGCAGCACACAGTCTATGGAGAGGGTAGGGGGAGGAGGAAGACAAGCTGAGACATAGATACTCAGTATTATCTGCAGCGGGAGTGTCCTCCTCCTCTCCCTCCTAATCTGCTGCAGCACACAGTCTATGGAGAGGGAAGGAGGAGGAGGAAGACAAGCTGAAATATAGATACTCAGTATTACCTGCAGCGGGAGTTTCCTCCTCCTCTCTCTCCTAATCTGCTGAAGCACACAGTCTATGGAGAAGTAAGGAGGAGGAGAAGATGAGACACAGATACTCAGTGTTACCTGCAGCGGGAGTTTCCTCCTCCTCTCTCTCCTAATCTGCTGAAGCACACAGTCTATGGAGAAGTAAGGAGGAGGAGAAGATGAGACACAGATACTCAGTGTTACCTGCAGCGGGAGTTTCCTCCTCCTCTTTGTCATAATTTTCTGCAGCACAGAGTCTATGGAGAGGGAAGGGGGAGGAAGAGAAACTAATACATAGATACTTAGTGTTACATAGTGTTATCTGCAGCGGCAGTGTCCTCCTCCTCTCCCTCCTAATCTGCTGCAGCACACAGTCTACGGAGAGGAAGAGAAGCTGAGGGAGACGCACTGCTGCAAATAATAGGATGTTTTCCAGTGCTTTATTTATATACTGGTGAGATAGAAGATTCCTGCAGCAGTCTGTCCATCTTATCATGTCAGTTTTTACTGACTCTATGTAACGCTGCAGGCGATGGCGCTGTACCCGCTGCAGTGTAAGGGTGTATGGCGTCTGGTGACAGATCCTGCGGGTATACAGGGCAGCGCGTCATGGGCGGGGCCTATAGATTTAGGTGGGGGCCAGAATCTGGAGATATGTGACCTGCAGCCATGTATATACTGCTCCTACTATGTGTATACACCATATATACTACATGAGTACACACAGAACTACTCACTGCTTCCCCAGGTTTGGAATAACCTCTTCTTCACTTTTACCTTCTTAGATCTGGGGTGTGGCTTCATTTTTGGATTTTTTTTTGCACACATGGCTTCCCACCCCGGACTCTGAGACCTCTGCACCCCCTTGTAGGGAACTCTGGACATTGTGCTGCTGTGGACTATATATGTATATACCATACTGTACTTATAATGTACCTACTCACCTATACACGCACTGCTACTCCCTGTATTCACACGCACTGCTACTCGCCGTATACACACGCACTGCTACTCGCCGTATACACACACGCACTGCTACTCGCCGTATACACACACGCACTGCTACTCGCCGTATACACACACGCACTGCTACTCGCCGTATACACACACGCACTGCTACTCGCTGTATACACAGGCACTGCTACTCGCCGTATACACACACGCACTGCTACTCCCTGTATTCACACGCACTGCTACTCGCCGTATACACACGCACTGCTACTCGCCGTATACACACACGCACTGCTACTCGCCGTATACACACACGCACTGCTACTCGCCGTATACACACACGCACTGCTACTCGCTGTATACACAGGCACTGCTACTCGCCGTATACACACACGCACTGCTACTCGCCGTATACACACGCACTGCTACTCGTCGTATACACACGCACTGCTACTCGTCGTATACACACGCACTGCAACTCGTCGTATACACACGCACTGCTACTCGCCGTATACACACACGCACTGCTACTCCCTGTACACACACACGCACTGCTACTCCCTGTACACACACACGCACTGCTACTCGCCATATACACACACGCACTGCTACTCGCCGTATACACACACGCACTGCTACTCGCCGTATACACACACATTGCTACTAGCTGTATATACACGCACTGCTACTCGCTGTATACACAGGCACTGCTACTCACTGTATACACACACACTGCTACTCACTGTATACACACACACTGCTACTCACTGTATATACACACACTGCTACTCACTGTATATACACACACTGCTACTCGCTGTATACACAGGCACTGCTACTCGCTGTATATACACGCACTGCTACTCGCTGTATATACACACACTGCTACTCACTGTATATACACACACTGCTACTCGCTGTATATACACACGCACTGCTACTCGCTGTATACACAGGCACTGCTACTCGCTGTATACACAGGCACTGCTACTCGCTGTATATACACGCACTGCTACTCGCTGTATAAACACGCACTGCTACTCGCTGTATACACAGGCACTGCTACTCCCTGTATACACACGCACTGCTACTCGCTGTATACACACGCACTGCTACTCACTGTATATACACACACTGCTACTCGCTGTATATACACGCACTGCTACTCGCTGTATATACACGCACTGCTACTCGCTGTATACACAGGCACTGCTACTCGCTGTATACACACGCACTGCTACTCACTGTATATACACACACTGCTACTCGCTGTATACACACACACTGCTACTCACTGTATACACACACACTGCTACTCACTGTATATACACACACTGCTACTCACTGTATATACACACACTGCTACTTGCTGTATATACACACACTGCTACTCGCTGTATATACACACACTGCTACTCGCTGTATATACACACACTGCTACTCGCTGTATACACAGGCACTGCTACTCGCTGTATATACACGCACTGCTACTCGCTGTATATACACGCACTGCTACTCGCTGTATATACACACACTGCTACTCGCTGTATATACACACGCACTGCTACTCGCTGTATACACAGGCACTGCTACTCGCTGTATACACAGGCACTGCTACTCGCTGTATATACACGCACTGCTACTCGCTGTATAAACACGCACTGCTACTCCCTGTATACACAGGCACTGCTACTCCCTGTATACACACGCACTGCTACTCGCTGTATACACACGCACTGCTACTCACTGTATATACACACACTGCTACTCGCTGTATATACACGCACTGCTACTCGCTGTATATACACGCACTGCTACTCGCTGTATACACAGGCACTGCTACTCGCTGTATACACACGCACTGCTACTCACTGTATATACACACACTGCTACTCGCTGTATACACACACACTGCTACTCGCTGTATACACACACACTGCTACTCACTGTATACACACACACTGCTACTCACTGTATATACACACACTGCTACTCACTGTATATACACACACTGCTACTTGCTGTATATACACACACTGCTACTCGCTGTATATACACACACTGCTACTCGCTGTATATACACACACTGCTACTCGCTGTATACACAGGCACTGCTACTCGCTGTATATACACGCACTGCTACTCGCTGTATATACACGCACTGCTACTCACTGTATATACACACACTGCTACTCACTGTATATACACACACTGCTACTCACTGTATATACACACACTGCTACTCGCTGTATACACACGCACTGCTACTCGCTGTATACACAGGCACTGCTACTCGCTGTATATACACGCACTGCTACTCGCTGTATATACACGCACTGCTACTCGCTGTATACACAGGCACTGCTACTCACTGTATACACACGCACTGCTACTCACTGTATATACACACACTGCTACTCGCTGTATACACACACACACTGCTACTCACTGTATATACACACACTGCTACTCGCTGTATACACACAGGCACTGCTACTCGCTGTATACACACACGCACTGCTACTCGCCGTATACACACACACACGGCTACTCGCCGTATACACACACGCACTGCTACTCCCTGTATACACACGCACTGCTACTCGCCGTATACACACACGCACTGCTACTCGCTGTATACACACACGCACTGCTACTCCCTGTATACACACGCACTGCTACTCGCTGTATACACACGCACTGCTACTCGCTGTATACACACGCACTGCTACTCGCTGTATACACACGCACTGCTACTCGCTGTATACACACGCACTGCTACTCACCGTATACACACACGCACTGCTACTCACCGTATACACACACGCACTGCTACTCGCTGTATACACACACGCACTGCTACTCCCTGTATACACACGCACTGCTACTCGCTGTATACTCACGCACTGCTACTCCCTGTATACACACGCACTGCTACTCGCTGTATACTCACGCACTGCTACTCCCTGTATACTCACACACTGCTACTCCCTGTATACACACGCACTGCTACTCCCTGTATATATAGTATCCATGCTCTCTGTATATATATAACCTACCACGTCAGGATCTCTCTCCCTCCCTATATATATATATTTAGTCAGAGAGTTTGGATTTCTTCCTCTTATCAATGACAGACGACACATTGTGGTCGGAGATCTAGTCATTTCCTGATTATTCGCCCTTTCGCTTTACTTCATTATAACTTTCTCCAAATCCAAAAATTCCAAAAAACAAAAGCCCATCCCCCTAACACTTCCTATGAGTGTGGCGCCACCTGGTGTTCCCCGTGTGCTTCTCCTCCATAACTAGTATCATGGTGCCCATGTTCCACGCTGCTGGCACCAGGATTCACCATCCAGGAGACCCGCTACATGCTCCACACTGCCCTGACACATTGTAACAAAACCAGGAAGTGTCCTGCACAACAGGTTACAATGTGACAGGAGGATCGGTGCTGTGCCGCAGCTGAAAATCGTTACAGTGTGTCCAGGAGTGAAGGATATTATACAGAAAGGGGACATGTAAAAGCCTCGGAGGAGTCGGGCCCCGGGGCATGTACGCAGCTCCCATGCGGACACAATAGGCCAGATCTGCTGAGAGGAGGCCCGCAGCTTGTATACAGGCCTGTGTAGTCTGGAGACTTCTCTATAGGCCTAGGAGGTCCTATATACACCCCAAGACACGGCCTATAGACTAATGCACCCAACCGACACACTGTAACGAAAAGCAGCGCAGAACAAACCCCCCTCCCTAGGAAACCCTTGCGGTACCTTGAGTTGATAGGGCTGGATCTCGCTCAGACTCTGCTTCCTCAGCTTCTTGGTTAAAACCTTCAGCATTGTACAAATCCGCAAGGGGCGAGGAAGGGGTTAAAGGCTCATGGATCACACAAAAAAAAAAAAATCGTGAAAAATCAGAAGGACCCGACCGAAAAAAACTAAAGCAAAAGTTACAAAAATTCTGGGAATTCTTTAGATAAATTGTTACTTGTTGTTGTGTTTGTGGAGGAGCGCGGCCCCCCGATCTCCTGGGCTCATGGTCCGGAGGGGTCCATAGCGGCCCCCGCTCACACTCACACAGTCATCCCCACTCACTCTCACACACACTGCCGCTCTGTCTGTGCCTTCTAGCAATGTGACACTCGCTACAAACACAAGGCTCAGCCCAGGACACGATTGGTTGGCAAAGGGAAACTGTGTCAGTATCAGGAGGCCGGACCTTCACTTAAAGGGAAAGTGATAGCAGGAGGCGAGGAAGGAGTGATAGGATGAGAGGAGCCGAGGCAAAGGGGATCCCTACTATAACAGAGGCCAAAGGTCTCACTGTACACAACAGGAGAAGAGGTAGAAGTAATACCGCCATATGCTGCACATACACGTCATAGTGCTAGATCATGTACACAAATAATACCGCCATATAGTGTACATATGAATCATTGTGCTAGATCATGTATAGAAATAATACCGCCATATACTGTACATACACATCATGGTGCTAGATCATGTATACAAATAATACCGCCATACGCTGTACATACACATCATGGTGCTAGATCATGTATACAAATAATAACGCCATATGCTGCACATACACATCATGGTGCTAGATCAAGTATACAAATAATACCGCCATATGCTGCACATACACATCATGGTGCTAGATCATGTATACAAATAATACCGCCATACTCTGTATATACACATCATGGTGCTAGATCATGTATACAAATAATACCGCCATATACTGCACATACACATCATGGTGCTAGATCATGTATACAAATAATACCGCCATATACTGTACATATACATCATGGTGCTAGATCATGTATACAAATAATACCGCCATATACTGTACATATACATCATGGTGCTAGATCAGGTGTACAAATAATACCGCCATACGCTGTACATACACATCATGGTGCTAGATCATGTATACAAATAATACCGCCATACTCTGTACATACACATCATGGTGCTAGATCATGTATACAAATAATACCGCCATATACTGTACATATACATCATGGTGCTAGATCAGGTGTACAAATAATACCGCCATATAGTGTACATATGAATCATTGTGCTAGATCATGTACACAAATAATACCGCCATATACTGTACATATACATCATGGTGCTAGATCATGTATACAAATAATACCGCCATACGCTGTACATACACATCATGGTGCTAGATCATGTATACAAATAATAACGCCATATGCTGCACATACACATCATGGTGCTAGATCAAGTATACAAATAATACCGCCATATGCTGCACATACACATCATGGTGCTAGATCATGTATACAAATAATACCGCCATACTCTGTATATACACATCATGGTGCTAGATCATGTATACAAATAATACCGCCATATACTGCACATACACATCATGGTGCTAGATCATGTATACAAATAATACCGCCATATACTGTACATATACATCATGGTGCTAGATCATGTATACAAATAATACCGCCATATACTGTACATATACATCATGGTGCTAGATCAGGTGTACAAATAATACCGCCATACGCTGTACATACACATCATGGTGCTAGATCATGTATACAAATAATACCGCCATACTCTGTACATACACATCATGGTGCTAGATCATGTATACAAATAATACCGCCATATACTGTACATATACATCATGGTGCTAGATCAGGTGTACAAATAATACCGCCATACGCTGTACATACACATCATAGTGCTAGATCATGTATACAAATAATACCGCCATACGCTGTACATACACATCATGGTGCTAGATCATGTATACAAATAATACCGCCATATGCTGCACATACACGTCATAGTGCTAGATCATGTATACAAATAATACCGCCATATACTGTACATATACATCATGGTGCTAGATCAGGTGTACAAATAATACCGCCATACGCTGTACATACACATCATAGTGCTAGACCAGGTGTACAAATAATACCGCCATATACTGTACATATACATCATGGTGCTAGATCATGTATACAAATAATACCGCCATGTACTGTACATATACATCATGGTGCTAGATCAGGTGTACAAATAATACCGCCATACGCTGTACATACACATCATGGTGCTAGATCATGTATACAAATAATACCGCCATACTCTGTACATACACATCATGGTGCTAGATCATGTATACAAATAATACCGCCATATACTGTACATATACATCATGGTGCTAGATCAGGTGTACAAATAATACCGCCATACGCTGTACATACACATCATAGTGCTAGATCATGTATACAAATAATACCGCCATATACTGCACATACACGTCATAGTGCTAGATCATGTATACAAATAATACCGCCATATACTGTACATACACATTATGGTGCTAGATCATGTATACAAATAATACCGCCATATACTGCACATACACGTCATAGTGCTAAATCATGTATACAAATAATACCGCCATATACTGCACACACACATCATGGTGCTAGATCATGTATACAAATAATACCGCCATATACTGTACATACACATTATGGTGCTAGATCATGTATACAAATAACACCGCCATATACTGTACATATACATCATGGTGCTAGATCATGTATACAAATAATACCGCAATATGCTGTACATATGCATATAAATAATCCCACTCTATACAATACTGTATACAGCATTGTATCATGAACACTGAATAACCCCATCATATACGGTATATACAGTATACAATTGATGGGTTAGTAGTGTACATAATATACTGTGGTCCCATTATTTGTGTACAGTATATGATGGGGTTATAAAGGTACTATATATAGCGCCATTATTTATATGCAGACCAATAATCACACATATATCATGTACAATCCGCCATATGCTCTACATAATACTGCACCATGGTGCACAACTCACCTGACGCTGGGGTCTGACCGGACCTCCTCCCCATAGGAGCTTACAATCCATTAATACTGATCTGCCCTTCAGGGTGTGTGGCGAGCTGGGTGATGCTCTGTAGTAGCAGCTGTGGGTATGACAGGAGAGCAGGCACAAAGCCTCGTCTGGAAAATGTCCTGAGGATCCAATAAGACGAGGGAAGAGAAGATGTCAATGCTGCGTTTGTTCTGGTGACCCGATCCCCGGGGACACCACAATCTAATCCCTCGTCTCCTAGATCACTGGGCGACACAACACAACACTACACCCAGCTCTCCACACACCCTGCACGGCACTTACCGAGTTATATTATCCCTAAAGTTCTCTGGTATCTAAAGGGTCAGTTATCAAATCACTATAACATGGGGCTTAGAGGGTTAATATCATTCCAGGTCTCAGATGAGTAATGGGAAGAGGGCGGAGCCGCTGTAACCTGACATCTACTCCACAGGACCCCCCCACCGCACCTACTACAACTACCATACACCCACCATCAGGAATCCACAGCACCAGCTCACATGGCTGACAGAGAGGATCATGGGAAGGGGATAGACAACCTGTAAAGTAATACAACAATACTGCTCCCTATGTACAGGAATATAACTACTATAATACTGCTCCCCATGTACAGGAATATAACTACTATAATACTGCCCCCTATGTAGAAGATTATAACTACTATAATACTGCCCCCTATGTACAGGAATATAACTACTATAATACTGCCCCCTATGTACAAGAATATAACTACTATAATACTGCCCCCTATGTACAAGAATATAACTACTATAATACTGCCCCCTATGTACAAGAATATAACTACTATAATACTGCCCCCTATGTACAGGAATATAACTACTATAATACTGCCCCTATGTATAAGAATATAACTACTATAATACTGCCCCCTATGTACAAGAATATAACTACTATAATACTGCCCCCTATGTACAAGAATATAACTACTATAATACTGCCCCCTATGTACAAGAATATAACTACTATAATACTGCCCCCTATGTACAAGAATATAACTACTATAATACTGCCCCTATGTACAAGACTATAACTACTATAATACTGCCCCCTATGTACAGGAATATAACTACTATAATACTGCCCCCTATGTACAGGAATATAACTACTATAATACTGCCCCCTATGTACAGGAATATAACTACTATAATACTGCCCCCTATGTACAGGAATATAACTACTATAATACTGCCCCCTATGTACAGGAATATAACTACTATAATACTGCCCCTATGTATAAGAATATAACTACTATAATACTGCCCCCTATGTACAAGAATATAACTACTATAATACTGCCCCCTATGTACAAGAATATAACTACTATAATACTGCCCCTATGTACAGGAATATAACTACTATAATACTGCCCCCTATGTACAGGAATATAACTACTATAATACTGCCCCCTATGTACAGGAATATAACTACTATAATACTGCCCCCTATGTACAGGAATATAACTACTATAATACTGCCCCCTATGTACAGGAATATAACTACTATAATACTGCCCCTATGTATAAGAATATAACTACTATAATACTGCCCCCTATGTACAAGAATATAACTACTATAATACTGCCCCCTATGTACAAGAATATAACTACTATAATACTGCCCCTATGTACAGGAATATAACTACTATAATACTGCCCCCTATGTACAGGAATATAACTACTATAATACTGCCCCCTATGTACAGGAATATAACTACTATAATACTGCCCCCTATGTACAGGAATATAACTACTATAATACTGCCCCCTATGTACAGGAATATAACTACTATAATACTGCCCCTATGTATAAGAATATAACTACTATAATACTGCCCCCTATGTACAAGAATATAACTACTATAATACTGCCCCCTATGTACAAGAATATAACTACTATAATACTGCCCCCTATGTACAAGAATATAACTACTATAATACTGCCCCCTATGTACAGGAATATAACTACTATAATACTGCCCCTATGTATAAGAATATAACTACTATAATACTGCCCCCTATGTACAAGAATATAACTACTATAATACTGCCCCCTATGTACAAGAATATAACTACTATAATACTGCCCCCTATGTACAAGAATATAACTACTATAATACTGCCCCCTATGTACAAGAATATAACTACTATAATACTGCCCCTATGTACAAGACTATAACTACTATAATACTGCCCCCTATGTACAGGAATATAACTACTATAATACTGCCCCCTATGTACAGGAATATAACTACTATAATACTGCCCCCTATGTACAGGAATATAACTACTATAATACTGCCCCCTATGTACAGGAATATAACTACTATAATACTGCCCCCTATGTACAGGAATATAACTACTATAATACTGCCCCTATGTATAAGAATATAACTACTATAATACTGCCCCCTATGTACAAGAATATAACTACTATAATACTGCCCCCTATGTACAAGAATATAACTACTATAATACTGCCCCTATGTACAGGAATATAACTACTATAATACTGCCCCCTATGTACAGGAATATAACTACTATAATACTGCCCCCTATGTACAGGAATATAACTACTATAATACTGCCCCCTATGTACAGGAATATAACTACTATAATACTGCCCCCTATGTACAGGAATATAACTACTATAATACTGCCCCTATGTATAAGAATATAACTACTATAATACTGCCCCCTATGTACAAGAATATAACTACTATAATACTGCCCCCTATGTACAAGAATATAACTACTATAATACTGCCCCTATGTACAGGAATATAACTACTATAATACTGCCCCCTATGTACAGGAATATAACTACTATAATACTGCCCCCTATGTACAGGAATATAACTACTATAATACTGCCCCCTATGTACAGGAATATAACTACTATAATACTGCCCCCTATGTACAGGAATATAACTACTATAATACTGCCCCTATGTATAAGAATATAACTACTATAATACTGCCCCCTATGTACAAGAATATAACTACTATAATACTGCCCCCTATGTACAAGAATATAACTACTATAATACTGCCCCCTATGTACAAGAATATAACTACTATAATACTGCCCCTATGTACAGGAATATAACTACTATAATACTGCCCCCTATATATAGGAATATAACTACTATAATACTGCCCCCTATGTACAGGAATATAACTACTATAATACTGCCCCCTATGTACAGGAATATAACTACTATAATACTGCCCCCTATGTACAGGAATATAACTACTATAATACTGCCCCCTATGTACAGGAATATAACTACTATAATAATGCCCCCTATGTACAAGATTATAACTACTATAATACTGCCTCCTATGTACAAGAATATAACCACTATTAAACTGCCCCCTATGTACAGGAATATAACTACTATAATACTGCCCCCTATGTACAAGAATATAACTACTATAATACTGCCCCCTATGTACAAGAATATAACTGCTATTAAACTGCCCCCTACAGGAATATAACTACTATAATACTGCCCCCTATGTACAGGAATATAACTGCTATTAAACTGCCCCCTACAGGAATATAACTACTATAATACTGCCCCTATGTACAGGAATATAACTACTATAATACTGCCCCTATGTACAAGAATATAACTACTATAATACTGCCCCCTATGTACAAGACTATAACTACTATAATACTGCCCCCTATGTACAGGAATATAACTACTATAATACTGCCCCCTATGTACAAAAATATAACTACTATAATACTGCCCCCTATGTACAGGAATATAACTACTATAATACTGCTCCCCATGTACAGGAATATAACTACTATAATACTGCTCCCTATGTACAGGAATATAACTACTATAATACTGCCCCCTATGTACAGGATATAACTACTATAATACTGTCCCCTATGTAAAGGAATATAACTACTATAATACTGCCCCCTATGTACAGGAATATAACTACTATAATACTGCCCCCTATGTACAAGAATATAACTACTATAATACTGCCCCCTATGTAAAGGAATATAACTACTATAATACTGCCCCCTATGTACAAGAATATAACTACTATAATACTGCCCCCTATGTACAGGAATATAACTACTATTAAACTGCCCCCTACAGGAATATAACTACTATAATACTGCCCCTATGTACAGGAATATAACTACTATAATACTGCCCCCTATGTACAAGAATATAACTACTATAATACTGCCCCCTATGTACAAGAATATAACTACTATAATACTGCCCCCTATGTACAAGACTATAACTACTATAATACTGCCCCCTATGTACAGGAATATAACTACTATTAAACTGCCCCCTACAGGAATATAACTACTATAATACTGCCCCTATGTACAGGAATATAACTACTATAATACTGCCCCCTATGTACAAGAATATAACTACTATAATACTGCCCCCTATGTACAAGAATATAACTACTATAATACTGCCCCCTATGTACAAGAATATAACTACTATAATACTGCTCCCTATGTACAGGAATATAACTACTATAATACTGCCCCCTATGTACAAGAATATAGCGACTGTAATACTGCCCCCTATGTACAAGAATATAACTACTATAATACTGCCCACTATGTACAGGAATATAACTACTATAATACTGCCCCCTATGTACAGGAATATAACTACTATAATACTGCTCCCTATGTACAAGAATATAACTACTATAATACTGCTCCCTATGTACAAGAATATAACTACTATAATACTGCCCCCTATGTACAAGAATATAACTACTATAATACTGCCCCCTATGTACAGGAATATAACTACTATAATACTGCTCCCTATGTACAGGAATAATACTACTATAATACTGCTCCCTATGTACAAGAATATAACTACTATAATACTGCCCTCTATGTACAAGAATATAACTACTATAATACTGCCCCCTATGTACAAGAATATAACTACTATAATACTGCCCCCTATGTACAAGACTATAACTACTATAATACTGTCCTCTATGTACAAGAATATAACTACTATAATACTGCCCCCTATGTACAGGAATATAACTACTATAATACTGCCTCCTATGTACAAGAATATAACTACTATAATACTGCCCCCTATGTACAAGAATATAACTACTATAATACTGCCCCCTATGTACAGGAATATAACTACTATAATACTGCCCCCTATGTACAGGAATATAACTACTATAATACTGCTCCTATGTACAAGAATATAACTACCATACTACTGCCCCCTATGTACAAGAATATAACTACTATAATACTGCCCCCTATGTACAGGAATATAACTACTATAATACTGCCCCCTATGTACAAGAATATAACTACTATAATACTGCCCCCTATGTACTAGAATATAACTACTATAATACTGCCCCCTATGTACAAGAATATAACTACTATAATACTGCCCCCTATGTACATGAATATAACTACTATAATACTGCCCCCTATGTACAAGAATATAACTACTATAATACTGCCCCCTATGTACACGAATATAACTACTATAATACTGCCCCTATGTACAGGAATATAACTACTATAATACTGCCCCCTATGTACAAGAATATAACTACTATAATACTGCCCCCTATGTACACGAATATAACTACTATAATACTGCCCCTATGTACAGGAATATAACTACTATAATACTGCCCCCTATGTACAGGAATATAACTACTATAATACTGCCCCCTATGTACAGGAATATAACTACTATAATACTGCCCCTATGTACAGGAATATAACTACTATAATACTGCCCCCTATGTACAGGAATATAACTACTATAATACTGCCCCCTATGTACAAGAATATAACTACTATAATACTGCCCCTATGTACAAGAATATAACTACTATAATACTGCCCTCTATGTACAAGAATATAACTACTATAATACTGCCCCCAATGTACAGGGATATAACTACTATAATACTGCCCCCTGTGTACAAGAATATAACTACTATAATACTGCCCCTATGTACAAGAATATAACTACTATAATACTGCCCCCTATGTACATGAATATAACTACTATAATACTGCCCCCTATGTACAAGAATATAACTACTATAACACTGCCCCCTATGTACAGGAATATAACTACTATAATACTGCCCCTATGTACAGGAATATAACTACTATAATACTGCCCCTATGTACAGGAATATAACTGCTATAATACTGCCCCCTATGTACAGGAATATAACTACTATAATACTGCCCCCTATGTACAAGAATATAACTACTATAATACTGCTCCCTATGTACAGGAATATAACTACTATAATACTGCCCCCTATGTACAGGATATAACTACTATAATACTGTCCCCTATGTAAAGGAATATAACTACTATAATACTGCCCCCTATGTACAGGAATATAACTACTATAATACTGCCCCCTATGTACAAGAATATAACTACTATAATACTGCCCCCTTGTACAGGAATATAACTACTATAATACTGCCCCCTATGTACAGGAATATAACTACTATAATACTCCCCCTATGTACAAGAATATAACTACTATAATACTGTCCCCTATGTACAGGAATATAACTACTATAATACTGCCCCCTATGTACAGGAATATAACTACTATAATACTGCCCCCTATGTACAAGAATATAACTACTATAATACTGCCCCTATGTACAGGAATATAACTACTATAATACTGCCCCCTATATATAGGAATATAACTACTATAATACTGCCCCTATGTACAGGAATATAACTACTATAATACTGCCCCCTATGCACAGGAATATAACTACTATAATACTGCCCCCTATGTACAGGAATATAACTACTATAATACTGCCCCCTATGTTCAGGAATATAACTACTATAATACTGCCCCCTATGTACAGGAATATAACTACTATAATACTGCCCCCTATGTACAAGAATATAAATGCTATAATACTGCCCCCTATGTACAGGAATATAACTACTATAATACTGCCCCTATGTACAGAAATATAACTACTATAATACTGCCCCCTATGTACAAGAATATAACTACTATAATACTGCCCCCTATGTACAAGAATATAACTACTATAATACTGCCCCCTATGTACAGGAATATAACTACTATAATACTGCCCCCTATGTACAGGAATATAACTACTATAATACTGCTCCTATGTACAAGAATATAACTACTATACTACTGCCCCCTATGTACAAGAATATAACTACTATAATACTGCCCCCTATGTACAGGAATATAACTACTATAATACTGCCCCCTATGTACAAGAATATAACTACTATAATACTGCCCCCTATGTACTAGAATATAACTACTGTAATACTGCCCCCTATGTACAAGAATATAACTACTATAATACTGCCCTCTATGTACATGAATATAACTACTATAATACTGCCCCCTATGTACAAGAATATAACTACTATAATACTGCCCCCTATGTACACGAATATAACTACTATAATACTGCCCCCTATGTACAGGAATATAACTACTATAATACTGCCCCCTATGTACAGGAATATAACTACTATAATACTGCCCCCTATGTACAAGAATATAACTACTATAATACTGCCCCCTATGTACAAGACTATAACTACTATAATACTGCCCCCTATGTACAAGAATATAACTACTATAATACTGCTCCCTATGTACAGGAATATAACTACTATAATACTGCCCCCTATGTACAAGAATATAGCGACTGTAATACTGCCCCCTATGTACAAGAATATCACCACTATAATACTGCCCCCTATGTACAGGAATATAACCACTATAATACTGCCCCCTATGTACAGGAATATAACTACTATAATACTGCCCCCTATGTACAAGAATATAACTACTATAATACTGCTCCCTATGTACAAGAATATAACTACTATAATACTGCCCCCTATGTACAAGAATGTAACTACTATAATACTGCCCCCTATGTACAGGAATATAACTACTATAATACTGCTCCCTATGTACAGGAATAATACTACTATAATACTGCTCCCTATGTACAAGAATATAACTACTATAATACTGCCCCTATGTACAAGAATATAACTACTATAATACTGCCCCCTATGTACAGGAATATAACTACCATAATACTGCCCCCTATGTACAAGACTATAACTACTATAATACTGTCCTCTATGTACAAGAATATAACTACTATAATACTGCCCCCTATGTACAGGAATATAACTACTATAATACTGCCTCCTATGTACAAGAATATAACTACTATAATACTGCCCCCTATGTACAAGAATATAACTACTATAATACTGCCCCCTATGTACAGGAATATAACTACTATAATACTGCCCCCTATGTACAGGAATATAACTACTATAATACTGCTCCTATGTACAAGAATATAACTACTATACTACTGCCCCCTATGTACAAGAATATAACTACTATAATACTGCCCCCTATGTACAGGAATATAACTACTATAATACTGCCCCCTATGTACAAGAATATAACTACTATAATACTGCCCCCTATGTACTAGAATATAACTACTGTAATACTGCCCCCTATGTACAAGAATATAACTACTATAATACTGCCCCCTATGTACATGAATATAACTACTATAATACTGCCCCCTATGTACAAGAATATAACTACTATAATACTGCCCCCTATGTACACGAATATAACTACTATAATACTGCCCCCTATGTACAGGAATATAACTACTATAATACTGCCCCCTATGTACAGGAATATAACTACTATAATACTGCCCCCTATGTACAGGAATATAACTACTATAATACTGCCCCTATGTACAGGAATATAACTACTATAATACTGCCCCCTATGTACAGGAATATAACTACTATAATACTGCCCCCTATGTACAAGAATATAACTACTATAATACTGCCCCTATGTACAAGAATATAACTACTATAATACTGCCCTCTATGTACAAGAATATAACTACTATAATACTGCCCCCTGTGTACAAGAATATAACTACTATAATACTGCCCCTATGTACAAGAATATAACTACTATAATACTGCCCCCTATGTACATGAATATAACTACTATAATACTGCCCCCTATGTACAAGAATATAACTACTATAATACTGCCCCCTATGTACAGGAATATAACTACTATAATACTGCCCCTATGTACAGGAATATAACTACTATAATACTGCCCCCTATGTAAAGGAATATAACTACTATAATACTGCCCCCTATGTACAGGAATATAACTACTATAATACTGCCCCTATGTACAGGAATATAACTGCTATAATACTGCCCCCTATGTACAAGAATATAACTACTATAATACTGCCCCCTATGTACAGGAATATAACTACTATAATACTGCCCCCTATGTACAGGAATATAACTACTATAATACTGCCCCCTATGTACAAGAATATAACTACTATAATACTGCCCCCTATGTACAGGAATATAACTACTATAATACTGCCCCCTATGTACAAGAATATAACTACTATAATACTGCCCCCTATGTACAGGAATATAACTACTATAATACTGCCCCCTATGTACAGGAATATAACTACTATAATACTGCTCCCTATGTACAGGAATATAACTACTATAATACTGCCCCCTATGTACAGGAATATAACTACTATAATACTGCCCTCTATGTACAAGAATATAACTACTATAATACTGCCCCCAATGTACAGAGATATAACTACTATATTACTGCCCCCTGTGTACAAGAATATAACTACTATAATACTGCCCCTATGTACAAAAATATAACTACTATAATACTGCCCCCAATGTACAGGGATATAACTACTATAATACTGCCCCCTATGTACAAGAATATAACTACTATAATACTGCCCCCTATGTACAGGAATATAACTACTATAATACTGCCCCCTATGTACAAGAATATAACTACTATAATACTGCTCCCCATGTACAGGAATATAACTACTATAATACTGCTCCCTATGTACAGGAATATAACTACTATAATACTGCCCCCTATGTACAGGAATATAACTACTATAATACTGTCCCCTATGTAAAGGAATATAACTACTATAATACTGCCCCCTATGTACAGGAATATAACTACTATAATACTGCCCCCTATGTACAAGAATATAACTACTATAATACTGCCCCCTATGTACAGGAAAATAACTACTATAATACTGCCCCCTATGTACAGGAATATAACTACTATAATACTCCCCCTATGTACAAGAATATAACTACTATAATACTGTCCCCTATGTACAGGAATATAACTACTATAATACTGCCCCCTATGTACAGGATATAACTACTATAATACTGTCCCCTATGTAAAGGAATATAACTACTATAATACTGCCCCCTATGTACAGGAATATAACTACTATAATACTTCCCCCTATGTACAAGAATATAACTACTATAATACTGCCCCCTATGTACAGGAATATAATTACTATAATACTGCCCCCTATGTACAGGAATATAACTACTATAATACTGCTCCCTATGTACAGGAATAATACTACTATAATACTGCTCCCTATGTACAAGAATATAACTACTATAATACTGCCCTCTATGTACAAGAATATAACTACTATAATACTGCCCCCTATGTACAAGAATATAACTACTATAATACTGCCCCCTATGTACAAGAATATAACTACTATAATACTGCCCCTATGTACAAGAATATAACTACTATAATACTGCCCCCTATGTACAGGAATATAACTACTATAATACTGCCCCCTATGTACAAGACTATAACTACTATAATACTGTCCTCTATGTACAAGAATATAACTACTATAATACTGCCCCCTATGTACAGGAATATAACTACTATAATACTGCCTCCTATGTACAAGAATATAACTACTATAATACTGCCCCCTATGTACAAGAATATAACTACTATAATACTGCCCCCTATGTACAGGAATATAACTACTATAATACTGCCCCCTATGTACAGGAATATAACTACTATAATACTGCTCCTATGTACAAGAATATAACTACTATACTACTGCCCCCTATGTACAAGAATATAACTACTATAATACTGCCCCCTATGTACAGGAATATAACTACTATAATACTGCCCCCTATGTACAAGAATATAACTACTATAATACTGCCCCCTATGTACTAGAATATAACTACTATAATACTGCCCCCTATGTACAAGAATATAACTACTATAATACTGCCCCCTATGTACATGAATATAACTACTATAATACTGCCCCCTATGTACAAGAATATAACTACTATAATACTGCCCCCTATGTACACGAATATAACTACTATAATACTGCCCCCTATGTACAGGAATATAACTACTATAATACTGCCCCCTATGTACAGGAATATAACTACTATAATACTGCCCCCTATGTACAGGAATATAACTACTATAATACTGCCCCTATGTACAGGAATATAACTACTATAATACTGCCCCCTATGTACAGGAATATAACTACTATAATACTGCCCCCTATGTACAAGAATATAACTACTATAATACTGCCCCTATGTACAAGAATATAACTACTATAATACTGCCCTCTATGTACAAGAATATAACTACTATAATACTGCCCCCTGTGTACAAGAATATAACTACTATAATACTGCCCCTATGTACAAGAATATAACTACTATAATACTGCCCCCTATGTACATGAATATAACTACTATAATACTGCCCCCTATGTACAAGAATATAACTACTATAATACTGCCCCCTATGTACAGGAATATAACTACTATAATACTGCCCCTATGTACAGGAATATAACTACTATAATACTGCCCCCTATGTAAAGGAATATAACTACTATAATACTGTCCCCTATGTACAGGAATATAACTACTATAATACTGCCCCCTATGTACAGGAATTTAACTGCTATAATACTGCCCCCTATGTACAGGAATATAACTACTATAATACTGCCCCCTATGTACAGGAATACAACTACTATAATACTGCCCCCTATGTACAAGAATATAACTACTATAATACTGCCCCTATGTACAGGAATATAACTACTATAATACTGCCCCCTATATATAGGAATATAACTACTATAATACTGCCCCCTATGTACAGGAATATAACTACTATAATACTGCCCCCTATGTACAGGAATATAACTACTATTAAACTGCCCCCTACAGGAATATAACTACTATAATACTGCCCCTATGTACAGGAATATAACTACTATAATACTGCCCCCTATGTACAAGAATATAACTACTATAATACTGCCCCCTATGTACAAGAATATAACTACTATAATACTGCCCCCTATGTACAAGACTATAACTACTATAATACTTCCCCCTATGTACAGGAATATAACTACTATAATACTGCCCCCTATGTACAAGAATATAACTACTATAATACTGCCCCCTATGTACAGGAATATAACTACTATAATACTGCCCCCTATGTACAAGAATATAACTACTATAATACTGCCCCCAATGTACAGGGATATAACTACTATAATACTGCCCCCTATGTACAAGAATATAACTACTATAATACTGCCCCCTATGTACAGGAATATAACTACTATAATACTGCCCCCTATGTACAAGAATATAACTACTATAATACTGCTCCCCATGTACAGGAATATAACTACTATAATACTGCTCCCTATGTACAGGAATATAACTACTATAATACTGCCCCCTATGTACAGGAATATAACTACTATAATACTGTCCCCTATGTAAAGGAATATAACTACTATAATACTGCCCCCTATGTACAGGAATATAACTACTATAATACTGCCCCCTATGTACAAGAATATAACTACTATAATACTGCCCCCTATGTACAGGAAAATAACTACTATAATACTGCCCCCTATGTACAGGAATATAACTACTATAATACTCCCCCTATGTACAAGAATATAACTACTATAATACTGTCCCCTATGTACAGGAATATAACTACTATAATACTGCCCCCTATGTACAGGATATAACTACTATAATACTGTCCCCTATGTAAAGGAATATAACTACTATAATACTGCCCCCTATGTACAGGAATATAACTACTATAATACTGCCCCCTATGTACAAGAATATAACTACTATAATACTGCCCCCTATGTACAGGAATATAACTACTATAATACTGCCCCCTATGTACAGGAATATAACTACTATAATACTCCCCCTATGTACAAGAATATAACTACTATAATACTGTCCCCTATGTACAGGAATATAACTACTATAATACTGCCCCCTATGTACAGGAATATAACTACTATAATACTGCCCCCTATGTACAGGAATATAACTACTATTAAACTGCCCCCTACAGGAATATAACTACTATAATACTGCCCCTATGTACAGGAATATAACTACTATAATACTGCCCCCTATGTACAAGAATATAACTACTATAATACTGCCCCCTATGTACAAGAATATAACTACTATAATACTGCCCCCTATGTACAAGACTATAACTACTATAATACTTCCCCATATGTACAGGAATATAACTACTATAATACTGCCCCCTATGTACAAGAATATAACTACTATAATACTGCCCCCTATGTACAGGAATATAACTACTATAATACTGCCCCCTATGTACAAGAATATAACTACTATAATACTGCTCCCCATGTACAGGAATATAACTACTATAATACTGCTCCCTATGTACAGGAATATAACTACTATAATACTGTCCCCTATGTAAAGGAATATAACTACTATAATACTGCCCCCTATGTACAGGAATATAACTACTATAATACTGCCCCCTATGTACAGGAATATAACTACTATAATACTCCCCCTATGTACAAGAATATAACTACTATAATACTGTCCCCTATGTACAGGAATATAACTACTATAATACTGCCCCCTATGTACAGGAATATAACTACTATAATAATGCCCCCTATGTACAAGATTATAACTACTATAATACTGCCCCCTATGTACAAGAATATAACTACTATAATACTGCCCCTATGTACAAGAATATAACTACTATAATACTGCCCCCTATGTACAGGAATATAACTACTATAATACTGCCCCCTATGTACAAGACTATAACTACTATAATACTGTCCTCTATGTACAAGAATATAACTACTATAATACTGCCCCCTATGTACAGGAATATAACTACTATAATACTGCCTCCTATGTACAAGAATATAACTACTATAATACTGCCCCCTATGTACAGGAATATAACTACTATAATACTGCCCCCTATGTACAAGAATATAACTACTATAATACTGCCCCCTATGTACAGGAATATAACTACTATAATACTGCCCCCTATGTACAAGAATATAACTACTATAATACTGCCCCCTATGTACTAGAATATAACTACTATAATACTGCCCCCTATGTACAAGAATATAACTACTATAATACTGCCCCCTATGTACAGGAATATAACTACTATAATACTGCCCCTATGTACAAGAATATAACTACTATAATACTGCCCTCTATGTACAAGAATATAACTACAATAATACTGCCCCCAATGTACAGGGATATAACTACTATAATACTGCCCCCTGTGTACAAGAATATAACTACTATAATACTGCCCCTATGTACAAGAATATAACTACTATAATACTGCCCCCTATGTACAAGAATATAACTACTATAATACTGCCCCCTATGTACAAGAATATAACTACTATAATACTGCCCCCTATGTACAGGAATATAACTACTATAATACTGCCCCTATGTACAGGAATATAACTACTATAATACTGCCCCCTATGTACAGGAATATAACTACTATAATACTGCCCCCTATGTACAAGAATATAACTACTATAATACTGCCCCTATGTACAAGAATATAACTACTATAATACTGCCCCCTATGTACAGGAATATAACTACTATAATACTGCCCCCTATGTACAGGAATATAACTACTATAATACTGCCCCTATGTACAGGAATATAACTGCTATAATACTGCCCCCTATGTACAAGAATATAACTACTATAATACTGCCCCCTATGTACAGGAATATAACTACTATAATACTGCCCCCTATGTACAGGAATATAACTACTATAATACTGCCCCCTATGTACAAGAATATAACTACTATAATACTGCCCCTTATGTACAGGAATATAACTACTATAATACTGCCCCCTATGTACAAGAATATAACTACTATAATACTGCCCCCTATGTACAGGAATATAACTACTATAATACTGCCCCCTATGTACAGGAATATAACTACTATAATACTGCTCCCTATGTACAGGAATATAACTACTATAATACTGCCCCCTATGTACAGGAATATAACTACTATAATACTGCCCTCTATGTACAAGAATATAACTACTATAATACTGCCCCCAATGTACAGGGATATAACTACTATAATACTGCCCCCTGTGTACAAGAATATAACTACTATAATACTGCCCCTATGTACAAGAATATAACTACTATAATACTGCCCTCTATGTACAAGAATATAACTACTATAATACTGCCCCCAATGTACAGGGATATAACTACTATAATACTGCCCCCTATGTACAAGAATATAACTACTATAATACTGCCCCCTATGTACAGGAATATAACTACTATAATACTGCCCCCTATGTACAAGAATATAACTACTATAATACTGCTCCCCATGTACAGGAATATAACTACTATAATACTGCTCCCTATGTACAAGAATATAACTACTATAATACTGCTCCCTATGTACAGGAATATAACTACTATAATACTGCCCCCTATGTACAGGAATATAACTACTATAATACTGCCCCCTATGTACAAGAATATAACTACTATAATACTGCATCCTATGTACAAGAATATAACTACTATAATACTGCCTCCTATGTACAAGAATATAACTACTATAATACTGCCCGCTATGTACAAGAATATAACTACTATAATACTGCCCCCTATGTACAAGAATATAACTACTATAATACTGCTCCCTATGTACAGGAATATAACTACTATAATACTGCCCCCTATGTACAAGAATATAACTACTATTATACTGCCCCCTATGTACAAGAATATAACTACTATAATACTGCCCCCTATGTACAGGAATATAACTACTATAATACTGCCCCCTATGTACAAGAATATAACTACTATAATACTGCCCCCTATGTACAAGAATATAACTACTATAATACTGCCCCCTGTGTACAAGAATATAACTACTATAATACTGCTCCCTATGTACAAGAATATAACTACTATAATACTGCCCCCTATGTACAAGAATATAACTACTATAATACTGCCCCCTATGTACAGGAATATAACTACTATAATACTGCCCCCTATGTACAGGAATATAACTACTATAATACTGCCCCCTATGTACAGGAATATAACTACTATAATACTGCCTCCTATGTACAGGAATATAACTACTATAATACTGCCTCCTATGTACAAGAATATAACTACTATAATACTGCCCCCTATGTACAAGAATATAACTACTATAATACTGCCCCCTATGTACAGGAATATAACTACTATAATACTGCCCCCTATGTACAGGAATATAACTACTATAATACTGCCCCTATGTACAAGAATATAACTACTATAATACTGCCCCCTATGTACAGGAATATAACTACTATAATACTGCCCCCTATGTACAGGAATATAACTACTATAATACTGGCTCCTATGTACAAGAATATAACTACTATAATACTGTCCCCTATGTACAGCTGTTTGTTACAATGTGCTAGTGCAGATATTCTTACCTGATACAGACAGTCCCCAGGTTACATACAAGGTAGGTTCTCTAGGTTTGTACTTAATTTGAATTTGTATGCAAGTCAGAAATGTACTTGGTGCAGGGCAAATTCATGATGTTTTTTATATCTATAAATTGAAAATTGCTCACAGCTGAGGGTTTGCTGCAGTGATTCATCTCACCTGTACTGATACAATGTGGCAAAGTAAAGAATTCAGTCAGAGACATTTGTTGAGGCTGGATACAATTGTAACAAATCTCCGGTTGTGAGAGAAAGTACCAAATCCCAGCAGATCATTAGTATGGGTGGCAGGGGTGAGGCTGTGTCTAGTCCTTTATCCGGGAGCAGCTGCAGTCACAGGGGATCCCCCGCTCCTGTCACATCCAGAGCTGCAAAGCCAAAATTCAAGCTGTGAAATCTGTCTGCTTCCCCCTGCTGGGAGACATGTGGTGCGCACAATGGTCACATAAATAATAATAGCGCCATAATACAGGGCTAATATAATACTGTCACAAGGAGCGGCCAAAAAATGGTCATACAAAATAGCGCCACACGGCGCCCGGATAATGGCGTCACACAGCGCCCGGATATTAGTGCTACAGATAGTATGTGGATTGGTCCTTTCATTAGAACACAAAATGTAAAATAAAGTTTAATTAGCACCGCCCTTGCATAACCTGCACATAACACCGCCATACAGTGCCCATATAATACCGCTACAGATCATACAATAATAGCACCAGAGACTTTAATCTCCCACTTGCGCTATGTGCAGTATAGGCGGTATTATATGTGCACTGACCACATACAATGTAACCACACAGATGCAGCAGAGCTGACTGTCACCGGAACAGGGAGGTCATTGACCCCTGACCTCTGCCGGATGTCTGGCCCAAATAGGTCCATCGGACCCATAAGACGACCCATAAAACTCTATTCCCTTCCTCGCTCTGCCTGATGTAATCTCACACAGTAGGAGGGGGCAAGTGCTGCTTCACAGTGTAACAGCCTGTGAAGCTACAGCACGGTGGGGCTCTGCTAACACCTACCAGAGCCCTCCAGGCTCATAAGCATAATTGTGAAAGTTGATATTAGAAGGCAGGAGGCCATGGATAACAGATATAAGTAGATCCCACAGTCCCGGTTCCTGGGTCTAGGAGTAATGTCCCTGGTTATCAGGATGGATTCTGATGTGCTACTCCCCGGTGCAGGCTCTGGGGGATTCTTGTAATAAGCGGTGGCTTCAGGTGCGATCCCGTCCCTGGAGGGTTCGGGTGTTTCCTCATTTCACCTCAGGGAGATGATTCCATGGAAAACGACCTTGTGCAGGAGCGGGTGATGTAACGTGGAGGCTACTGGTTACTAAGTGTCATCAGGAGATCCAGGCAGTAACAACTGCGACAGGTAGTAACATAGTCCCTGCAGTCAGGACTTCAAGAGGTGGAAACCTGCAGAGCTGACGACCAGTGAAGACCACCTTGTGGTCCTATGCAGTAGGGACTTAAAAGTTTGCTACTTGGTGGTCCCCCTCCAGAGAGGAAGCTTAGAAGAAGAACCTTGTGGTCCTCTGCAGTGAGGACTCGTCGTCATACTGACTATATGTTCCTGCCCAGTGAGAACTCCAAGAGGTAGAAACCTGGCGATTCCCTACAGAGAAGCCATCTATAGGTAGCGACTTGGTGTTCCCCTATAGATGTGAAGATGTCAAGAGGTAGTCAAGTGGTGGTACCCTCAGCAAGAAGGTCCTCTAGTGGTAGCCACCAGGTAGTCCTCTGTAGTGAGAACTCCTCAAGGTAGCGAACTGGTGGTCCCCTGCAGTGAAAACTAGTAGAGGTTAGCCATCTGGTGGTCTCCTGCAATAAGGACCCCTAGAGGTAGCCACCTGGTGGTCTCCTGCAGAGAGGACTCCTAGAGGTAGCCACCTGGTATTCTCCTGCAGAGAGGACTCCTAGAGGTAGCCACCTGGTGGTCTCCTGCAGAGAGGACTCCTAGAGGTAGCCACCTGGTGGTCTCCTGCAGAGAGGACTCCTAGAGGTAGCCACCTGGTGGTCTCCTGCAGAGAGGACTCCTAGAGGTAATCACCTGGTGGTCTCCTGCAGAGAGGACTCCTAGTGGTAGCCACCTGGTGGTCTCCTGCAGAGAGGACTCCTAGAGGTAGCCACCTGGTGGTCTCCTGCAGAGAGGACTCCTAGAGGTAGCCACCTGGTGGTCTCCTGCAGAGAGGACTCCTAGAGGTAGCCACCTGGTGGTCTCCTGCAGAGAGGACTCCTAGAGGTAGCCACCTGGTGGTCTCCTGCAGAGAGGACTCCTAGAGGTAGCCACCTGGTATTCTCCTGCAGAGAGGACTCCTAGAGGTAGCCACCTGGTGGTCTCCTGCAGAGAGGACTCCTAGAGGTAGCCACCTGGTGGTCTCCTGCAGAGAGGACTCCTAGAGGTAATCACATGTTGCCCTCTGCTATGAGAACTTCTAGAGGTAGCGACCTAGTGGTCGTCTGCAATGAGGACTCCTAGAGATAGCTAACTGGTGGGGTCCTGCAATGAGCACCTCTAGAGGTAGTGACCTGGTGGTCCCCTTTAATAAGAACCACTAGAGGTAGCCCCTGCAATGAGGACCTCTAGATTTAGCCACCTGGCGGTCTCCTGCACTGAGGACTCCTAGAGATAGCCACCTGGTAGTCTCCTGCACTGAGGACTCCTAGAGATAGCCACCTGGTAGTCTCCTGCAGTGAAAATTAGTAGAGGTAGCCACCTGGTAGTCTCCTGGAGAGAGGACTTCTAGATGTAACTATCTGGTGGCCCCAGCAATAAGGACATCTAGAGGCAGCCCCCTAACGGTCTCCTGCAATGAGAACGTCTAGAGGTAGCAACCTGGTGGTCCCTGCAATAAGGACCTCTGGAGGTAGCCAACTGATATGGTCTCCTGCAATGAGGATCCCTAGAGGTAGCAACCTGGAGGTCCCCTGCAATGAAGACCTCTAGATGTAGCCACCTGGTGGCTCCCTGCAATGAGGACCTCCAGAGGTAGCCAACTGGTAGTCTCCTGCAATGAGGACTCCAAGGAGACCGACCTAGGGGTCCTCTGCCATGGGGTCCTCTGCCATGAGGACCTCTAGAGAAAGCCACCTGGTGGTCTCCTGCAATGAGGACCTCTAGAGAAAGCCACCTGGTGGTCTCCTGCAATGAGGACCTCTAGAGAAAGCCACCTGGTGGTCTCCTGCAATGAAGATTTCTAGAGGTAACAACCTGAAGGTCCCCGGCAATGAGGACTTCTAGAGATAACTGGTGGTCTCCTGCTATGAGGTCCCCTAGAGGTAGCCACCTAGTGGTCTCCTTTCGCTGCTGCTTGTCGGCAGGAAGTCTCTGTGTGTGAGTTGTGCTGGAATGCAGGGAGAGGGGCTGGAGGCAGAGAGGAGCTCAGTGCAGCGTCTACAGGAGGACAATCTGTCCTGCCCGACCCTGGACTTCTGATTTAGGGTTATATCCAGGAGAAACCAAAACTGTATACACCAGGACTGATAGAGACAGGGTGGAATTATATCAGTGAAATGCTGCATTTTTGTTAATAATATTGAATTAGAGGATGTGATATTTTGCTATCCTGACGATATTTAGGAATTTTGTCTTCATGGGAGGAAAACCCCTTTAAAGAGAAAGAACTTGGGGTCAAAATAACCCTGGAGCCCCAGCCCCACACTGATACGCTGCAGCCAAACAGCAAAATCAGAATCTAGTATGTACATGTAATTCTATATCTACACTAAAATTATGAGACAGACGACCATCAACAGGCGAGAATGGAACTTTCTGCAATCTGATGAATGGTTGTTATACTGTAACAATGGTAACCATGACAACAAAGTAACAAGCACTACATATCCTGACTGCAGCAACACTGGGGGTGCCATGTGTCAGGGAGGATAGCACCCCCCATAACAGTGTCACCTACACCCCCCTCCCATAACAGTGTCACCTACACATCCCCCATAACAGTGTCACCTACACATCCCCCATAACAGTGTCACCTACACATCCCTCCATAACAGTGTCACCTACACATCCCCCCATAACAGTGTCACCTACACATCCCCCATAACAGTGTCACCTACACATCCCCCATAACAGTGTCATCTACACATCCCCCATAACAGTGTCACCTACACATCCCCCATAACAGTGTCACCTACACATCCCCCATAACAGTGTCACCTACACATCCCCCCATAACAGTGTCACCTACACATCCCCCATAACAGTGTCATCTACACATCCCCCATAACATTGTCACCTACACATCCCCCATAACAGTGTCACCTACACATCCCCCATAACAGTGTCACCTACACATCCCCCATAACAGTGTCACCTACACATCCCCCATAACAGTGTCACCTACACATCCCCCCATAACAGTGTCATCTACACATCCCCCCATAACAGTGTCACCTACACATCCCCCCCATAACAGTGTCACCTACACATCCCCCCCATAACAGTGTCACCTACACATCCCCCATAACAGTGTCACCTACACATCCCCCCATAACAGTGTCAGCTACACATCCCCCCATAACAGTGTCACCTACACATCCCCCCATAACAGTGTCACCTACACATCCCCCCATAACAGTGTCACCTACACATCCCCCCATAACAGTGTCACCTACACATCCCCCATAACAGTGTCACCTACACATCCCCCATAACAGTGTCATCTACACATCCCCCATAACAGTGTCACCTACACATCCCCCCCATAACAGTGTCACCTACACATCCCCCCCATAACAGTGTCACCTACACATCCCCCATAACAGTGTCACCTACACATCCCCCCATAACAGTGTCACCTACACATCCCCCATAACAGTGTCACCTACACATCCCCCATAACAGTGTCACCTACACATCCCCCATAACAGTGTCACCTACACATCCCCCCATAACAGTGTCACCTACACATCCCCCCATAACAGTGTCACCTACACATCCCCCCATAACAGTGTCACCTACACATCCCCCCATAACAGTGTCACCTACACATCCCCCCATAACAGTGTCACCTACACATCCCCCATAACAGTGTCACCTACACATCCCCCATAACAGTGTCACCTACACATCCCCCATAACAGTGTCACCTACACATCCCCCATAACAGTGTCACCTACACATCCCCCCATAACAGTGTCACCTACACATCCCCCATAACAGTGTCATCTACACATCCCCCCATAACAGTGTCACCTACACATCCCCCATAACAGTGTCATCTACACATCCCCCATAACATTGTCACCTACACATCCCCCATAACAGTGTCACCTACACATCCCCCATAACAGTGTCACCTACACATCCCCCCATAACAGTGTCACCTACACATCCCCCCATAACAGTGTCACCTACACATCCCCCATAACAGTGTCACCTACACATCCCCCATAACAGTGTCATCTACACATCCCCCATAACAGTGTCACCTACACATCCCCCATAACAGTGTCATCTACACATCCCCCCCATAACAGTGTCACCTACACATCCCCCATAACAGTGTCACCTACACATCCCCCATAACAGTGTCACCTACACATCCCCCATAACAGTGTCACCTACACATCCCCCCATAACAGTGTCACCTACACATCCCCCATAACAGTGTCACCTACACATCCCCCATAACAGTGTCACCTACACATCCCCCATAACAGTGTCACCTACACATCCCCCCATAACAGTATCACCTACACATCCCCCATAACAGTGTCATCTACACATCCCCCCCATAACAGTGTCACCTACAAATCCCCCCATAACAGTGTCACCTACACATCCCCCATAACAGTGTCACCTACACATCCCCCATAACAGCGTCACCTACACATCCCCCATAACAGCGTCATCTACACATCCCCCCATAACAGTGTCACCTACACATCCCCCATAACAGCGTCATCTACACATCCCCCATAACAGCGTCACCTACACATCCCCCATAACAGCGTCATCTACACCTCCCCCCCATAACAGTGTCATCTACACATCCCCCCATAACAGTGTCATCTACACATCCCCACATAACAGTGTCATCTACACATCCCCCATAACAGTGTCACCTACACATCCCCCCATAACAGTGTCACCTACACATCCCCCCATAACAGTGTCACCTACACATCCCCCATAACAGTGTCACCTACACATCCCCCATAACAGTGTCACCTACACATCCCCCATAACAGTGTCACCTACACATCCCCCATAACAGTGTCACCTACACATCCCCCCATAACAGTGTCACCTACACCTCCCCCATAACAGTGTCATCTACACATCCCCCCATAACAGTGTCATCTACACATCCCCCATAACAGTGTCACCTACACATCCCCCATAACAGTGTCACCTACACATCCCCCATAACAGTGTCACCTACACATCCCCCATAACAGTGTCACCTACACATCCCCCATAACAGTGTCACCTACACATCCCCCATAACAGTGTCACCTACACATCCCCCATAACAGTGTCACCTACACATCCCCCATAACAGTGTCATCTACACATCCCCCATAACAGTGTCACCTACACATCCCCCATAACAGTGTCACCTACACATCCCCCATAACAGTGTCACCTACACATCCCCCCATAACAGTGTCACCTACACATCCCCCATAACAGTGTCATCTACACATCCCCCCATAACAGTGTCACCTACACATCCCCCATAACAGTGTCACCTACACATCCCCCCATAACAGTGTCACCTACACATCCCCCCATAACAGTGTCACCTACACATCCCCCATAACAGTGTCACCTACACATCCCCCCATAACAGTGTCACCTACACATCCCCCCATAACAGTGTCACCTACACATCCCCCCATAACAGTGTCACCTACACATCCCCCATAACAGTGTCACCTACACATCCCCCATAACAGCGTCACCTACACATCCCCCATAACAGTGTCATCTACACATCCCCCCATAACAGTGTCACCTACACATCCCCCATAACAGCGTCATCTACACATCCCCCATAACAGCGTCACCTACACATCCCCCATAACAGTGTCATCTACACCTCCCCCCCATAACAGTGTCATCTACACATCCCCCCATAACAGTGTCATCTACACATCCCCACATAACAGTGTCACCTACACATCCCCCATAACAGTGTCACCTACACATCCCCCCATAACAGTGTCACCTACACATCCCCCATAACAGTGTCACCTACACATCCCCCATAACAGTGTCACCTACACATCCCCCATAACAGTGTCACCTACACATCCCCCCATAACAGTGTCACCTACACCTCCCCCATAACAGTGTCATCTACACATCCCCCCATAACAGTGTCATCTACACATCCCCCATAACAGTGTCATCTACACATCCCCCCATAACAGTGTCACCTACACATCCCCCATAACAGTGTCACCTACACATCCCCCATAACAGTGTCACCTACACATCCCCCATAACAGTGTCATCTACACATCCCCCATAACAGTGTCACCTACACATCCCCCATAACAGTGTCACCTACACATCCCCCATAACAGTGTCACCTACACATCCCCCATAACAGTGTCACCTACACATCCCCCATAACAGTGTCACCTACACATCCCCCATAACAGTGTCACCTACACATCCCCCATAACAGTGTCACCTACACATCCCCCCATAACAGTGTCACCTACACATCCCCCATAACAGTGTCATCTACACATCCCCCCATAACAGTGTCACCTACACATCCCCCATAACAGTGTCACCTACACATCCCCCCATAACAGTGTCACCTACACATCCCCCCATAACAGTGTCACCTACACATCCCCCCATAACAGTGTCACCTACACATCCCCCCATAACAGTGTCACCTACACATCCCCCCATAACAGTGTCACCTACACATCCCCCATAACAGTGTCATCTACACATCCCCCCATAACAGTGTCACCTACACATCCCCCCCATAACAGTGTCACCTACACATCCCCCCATAACAGTGTAATCTACACATCCCCCATAACAGTGTCACCTACACATCCCCCATAACAGTGTCATCTACACATCCCCCATAACAGTGTCATCTACACATCCCCCCATAACAGTGTCACCTACACATCCCCCATAACAATGTCACCTACACATCCCCCATAACAGTGTCATCTACACATCCCCCATAACAGTGTCATCTACACATCCCCCATAACAGTGTCACCTACACATCCCCCATAACAGTGTCACCTACACATCCCCCCATAACAGTGTCATCTACACATCCCCCATAACAGTGTCACCTACACATCCCCCCATAACAGTATCACCTACACATCCCCCATAACAGTGTCACCTACACATCCCCCCATAACAGTGTCACCTACACATCCCCCATAACAGTGTCACCTACACATCCCCCCATAACAGTGTCCCCTACACATCCCCCATAACAGTGTCACCTACACATCCCCCATAACAGTGTCATCTACACATCCCCCCATAACAGTGTCACCTACACATCCCCCCATAACAGTGTCATCTACACATCCCCCCATAACAGTGTCACCTACACATCCCCCATAACAGTGTCATCTACACATCCCCCCATAACAGTGTCACCTACACATCCCTCCATAACAGTGTCATCTACACATCCCCCATAACAGTGTCATCTACACATCCCCCCATAACAGTGTCATCTACACATCCCCCCATAACAGTGTCACCTACACATCCCCCATAACAGTGTCATCTACACATCCCCCCATAACAGTGTCACCTACACATCCCCCCATAACAGTGTCATCTACACATCCCCCCATAACAGTGTCACCTACACATCCCCCATAACAGTGTCATCTACACATCCCCCCATAACAGTGTCCCCTACACATCCCCCCATAACAGTGTCACCTACACATCCCCCATAACAGTGTCATCTACACATCCCCCCATAACAGTGTCACCTACACATCCCCCCATAACAGTGTCATCTACACATCCCCCCATAACAGTGTCACCTACACATCCCCCATAACAGTGTCACCTACACATCCCCCCATAACAGTGTCCCCTACACATCCCCCCATAACAGTGTCCCCTACACATCCCCCCATAACAGTGTCACCTACACATCCCCCATAACAGTGTCATCTACACATCCCCCCATAACAGTGTCACCTACACATCCCCCCATAACAGCGTCACCTACACATCCCCCATAACAGTGTCATCTACACATCCCCCATAACAGTGTCATCTACACATCCCCCCATAACAGTGTCACCTACACATCCCCCATAACAGTGTCACCTACACATCCCCCCATAACAGTGTCACCTACACATCCCCCCATAACAGTGTCACCTACACATCCCCCATAACAGTGTCATCTACACATCCCCCATAACAGTGTCACCTACACATCCCCCATAACAGTGTCACCTACACATCCCCCATAACAGTGTCATCTACACATCCCCCATAACAGTGTCACCTACACATCCCCCATAACAGTGTCACCTACACATCCCCCCATAACAGTGTCACCTACACATCCCCCATAACAGTGTCACCTACACATCCCCCCATAACAGTGTCACCTACACATCCCCCCATAACAGTGTCACCTACACATCCCCCATAACAGTGTCACCTACACATCCCCCATAACAGTGTCACCTACACATCCCCCCATAACAGTGTCCCCTACACATCCCCCCATAACAGTGTCACCTACACATCCCCCCATAACAGTGTCATCTACACATCCCCCCATAACAGTGTCATCTACACATCCCCCATAACATTGTCACCTACACATCCCCCATAACAGTGTCACCTACACATCCCCCATAACATTGTCACCTACACATCCCCCATAACAGTGTCACCTATAGTGGAAGTACGTTCGCTTCTCTCCAGCTCCTATAGGAATGTATAGAGTTCTGGGGACCGGTCAGACGGGTCCAGTACACGGTACATTCCTCTCCGGGGCAGTGACATGTCCGGGCAGAACCAGATCCTGAACTTACGCAAAGTACCAGAATATCCCCTGTAACACAACAGGACATGGAGACTTATGTGCCTACTGCCACCTCCGCAAATACCAAAGAGCAACTCGGCTAAGTCCTGGGAAATGTGTCCTCACACTGCTGTGCTCTGTGCTCTCTGCAGCCAGTGTTATGTATTGTCCCTGGAGAGATGTGTAATCAGACCTCACACTGCTGTGCTCTGTGCTCTCTGCAGCCAGTGTTATGTATTGTCCCTGGAGAGATGTGTAATCAGACCTCACACTGCTGTGCTCTGTGCTCTCTGCAGCCAGTGTTATGTATTGTCCCTGGAGAGATGTGTAATCAGACCTCACACTGCTGTGCTCTGTGCTCTCTGCAGCCAGTGTTATGTATTGTCCCTGGAGAGATGTGTAATCAGACCTCACACTGCTGTGCTCTGTGCTCTCTGCAGCCAGTGTTATGTATTGTCCCTGGAGAGGTGTTTAATTATACTATTGTGTATGTTGTTAGTAGCAGCAGGACTGTGATACATGCACTCACATTCCAGAATTGTGGCTCCTCCATGTGCACTGGGCGTGTGTCCTCACACTGCTGTGCTCTTAGAAACCGTGAATGTATCTGCTCCACAACCCCCCCCCCCCCTGTTCTGAGGAAAAGCTGTGGCAGGTTAAACAGTGGAATGAGGTGCAGCAGAGGGGAGGGACTGAGGAGCAGCTCAGTACAGAGCGCTAAGCGCACAGCAGTGTGAGGACATGTCCCCCATGATTCTGCAGGTTCTCTCACCTTCCCCAGAGTCCCGGTGACCCACAGCTCCCAGTGAGGAGCAGCTCAATGCAGAGAGCTAAGCGCACAGCAGTGTGAGCAGCTTTCAGCCTTTCCATGATCCCAATTTGCCCCTTTGGTGGCAAAATGAGCATTTTTTTAATCCCTACTGCTCCGCCCCTCAATGACCCGATGTAGTGTAAGTAAGTGACCCCCTGAGCTTCACCTGTAGTACTGTACTGCAGGTTTATGACATGGTGACTCCACGTATGAGCACAAGGTGGCGCCAGAGACTCAGCAATAATAAGGAGCAGCTGATAGCAGTCACCTCTGATGTCAGGAGGGGATCACACGTCACATACATCAGACAGAGTATAACGAAAAGTATATCCAACTCGTTCTAAAAACTGCTCTGTATATAGGGGACACGTGGCTGCACCGTATAGAGGGGGGGTGTAGCGTGTGTGCTTAGGGGGCGTGTGGCCGCACCGTATATAGGGGGATGTGTGGCCGCACCGTATATAGGGGGATGTGTGGCCGCACCGTATATAGGGGGATGTGTGGCCGCACCGTATATAGGGGGATGTGTGGCCGCACCGTATATAGGGGGACGTGTGGCCGCACCGTATATAGGGGGACGTGTGGCCGCACCGTATATAGGGGGACGTGTGGCCGCACCGTATATAGGGGGACGTGTGGCCGCACCGTATATAGGGGGACGTGTGGCCGCACCGTATATAGGGGGACGTGTGGCCGCACCGTATATAGGGGGACGTGTGGCCGCACCGTATATAGGGGGACGTGTGGCCGCACCGTATATAGGGGGACGTGTGGCCGCACCGTATATAGGGGGACGTGTGGCGGCACCGTATATAGGGGGACGTGTGGCCGCACCGTATATAGGGGGACGTGTGGCCGCACCGTATATAGGGGGACGTGTGGCCGCACCGTATAAAGGGGGACGTGTGGCCGCACCGTATATAGGGGGACGTGTGGCGGCACCGTATATAGGGGATGTGTGGCGGCACCGTATATAGGGGGATGTGTGGCGGCACCGTATATAGGGGGATGTGTGGCGGCACCGTATATAGGGGGATGTGTGGCGGCACCGTATATAGGGGGATGTGTGGCGGCACCGTATATAGGGGGATGTGTGGCGGCACCGTATATAGGGGGATGTGTGGTGGCACAGTATACAGGGGACGTGTGGCGGCACCGTATATAGGGGGACGTGTGGCCGCACCGTATGCAGTGGGACATTTAGTGTGTGTATATGGGGAAGCAGCACTACAGGCTTAGATACAGCATTGAACTTTCAGTGTCACAAAATATATTCTTGCACAAAAAGACTTATCAGCCAGTGGCTTAGATACATGACTGAGCCTGTAGTATCACACACATTATTCTCAGTTACAGAGGCAGTGGAAGTATCACACACTACAGGCTTAGATACATGGCAGAGCAGAGGGTACCACACAAGACATAACATAGTGTGAGGTAATGCTGCAGCTGGACCAGCAGGGGGCTCCATCACTCACATAATACAAGAGCTCCGGACTGTGTTGTTACTCTCATAACTAATACCGCCATACAGCGACCGACTAATACTGCTATATAATTACTGAGTAATACCGCCATACAGCGACCGACTAATACTGCTATATAATTACTGAGTAATACCGCCATACAGCGACCGACTAATACCACCATACAGCGACTAATACTGCTATATAATTACTGAGTAATACCGCCATACAGCGACTAATACCGCTATATAATTACTGAGTAATGCCGCCATACAGCGACTAATACTGCTATATAATTACTGAGTAATACCGCCATACAGCGACTAATACTGCTATATAATTACTGAGTAATACCACCATACAGCGACTAATAACGCTATATAATTACTGAGTAATGCCGCCATACAGCGACTAATACCGCTATATAACTACTGAGTAATACCGCCATACAGCGACTAATACCGCCATACAGCGACTAATACCGCCATACAGCGACTAATACCGCCATACAGCGACTAATACTGCTATATAACTACTGAGTAATACCGCCATACAGCGACTAATACTGCTATATAATTACTGAGTAATACCGCCATACAGCAACTAATACCGCTATATAATTACTGAGTAATACCGCCATACAGCGACTAATACCGCCATACAGCGACTAATACTGCTATATAACTACTGAGTAATACCGCCATACAGCGACTAATACTGCTATATAACTACTGAGTAATGCTGCCATACAGTGACTAATACCGCTATATAATTACTGAGTAATACCGCCATAAAGCGACTAATACCGCCATACAGCGACTAATACCGCTATATAATTACTAAGTAATACCACCATACAGCGACTAATACCGCCATACAGCGACTAATACCGCTATATAATTACTGAGTAATACCGCCATACAGCGACTAATACCGCTATATAATTACTGAGTAATACCGCCATACAGCGACTAATACCGCTATATAACTACTGAGTAATACCGCCATACAGTGACTAATACCGCTATATAACTACTGAGTAATACCGCCATACAGCGACTAATACCGCTATATAATTACTGAGTAATACCGCCATACAGTGACTAATACCGCTATATAATTACTGAGTAATACCGCCATACAGCGACTAATGCCGCCATACAGCGACTAATGCCGCTATATAATTACTAAGTAATACCGCCATACAGCGACTAATACTGCCATACAGCGATTCATACCGCTATATAGTGACCGGCTAATACCGCCATATAGCGGCTAATGCGGGCGATGCAGCGACCACCAAATACTGCCATAAAGTGACTAATAACACCAAACAAGGACTAATACAGCCATACAGTGACTCATACAGCCATAAAAAGACTAATACCGCTCTGTAGTGACCGACTTATACTGCCATACATTAACAAGAAAATACTGACATACAGTGACCTAATAATACCTCCATATATGAAGTCATTACTACTGCCATAGAGTAACCTGAATAATACCGCCGTATAACACCACAAAGGACACCTGCCTCCTCCTGACATCATAACATACTGACACTAGTGTAATACCGCCATCCCCATGGTCATAGAGCGGGGGCGCTGCATCACAGGGCGGAGGATCAGTGTCACCATTTACCTCACAGCCCAAAATAGAAAGGAAAAATAGGAAAATCACAGCGAGAAATAACGAGCTTCCAGAAATAGCAAATCCTCAACATCATCAGCGGGAGGAGGGAGGGGGAGGCACCGGGCGCTTAACCCCATCTGTGCTGGATACTACCAGCTCCGGGAATATCTAAGGATACACCGGAATATAGGCTGTTCATCCTGTGCCCCCTGGTTCATGTAGTGTATCACAGAACTAGAGACATCAGCAAGAGACAGAAGAGCAGCTGAGACCCCCAACCTTATATCAACCAGATGACCCCCAGAATCCTGCCAGTCTACTCTAATACTATGCACAGAGCACAGCAGTGTGAGGACAAGTCCCTAGTACAATCCTAGAATATACATCCATATATCACAGTCCTGCTGCTACTAACAACATACACAAAGGTCTGATTACACATCTCTCCAGGGACAATACCCAACACTGGGGGCAGTCTGTATGGTCATAGGGGGCAGTATTATAGTAGTTATATTCCTGTACATAGGGGGCAGTATTATAGTAGTTATATTCCTGTACAGAGGGGGCAGTATTATAGTAGTTATATTCTTGTACATAGGGGGCAGTATTATAGTAGTTATATTCTTGTACATAGGGGGCGGTATTATAGTAGTTATATTCTTGTACATAGGGGCAGTATTATAGTAGTTATATTCTTGTACATAGGGGGCAGTATTATAGTAGTTATATTCTTGTACATAGGGGGCGGTATTATAGTAGTTATATTCTTGTACATAGGGGGCAGTATTATAGTAGTTATATTCCTGTACATAGGGGGCAGTATTATAGTAGTTATATTCCTGTACAGAGGGGGCAGTATTATAGTAGTTATATTCTTGTACATAGGGGGCAGTATTATAGTAGTTATATTCTTGTACATAGGGGGCGGTATTATAGTAGTTATATTCTTGTACATAGGGGCAGTATTATAGTAGTTATATTCTTGTACATAGGAGGCAGTATTATAGTAGTTATATTCTTGTACATAGGGGGCAGTATTATAGTAGTTATATTCTTGTACATAGGGGGCAGTAATATAGTAGTTATATTCTTGTACATAGGGGACAGTATTATAGTAGTTATATTCTTGTACATAGGGGCAGTATTATAGTAGTTATATTCTTGTACATAGGAGGCAGTATTATAGTAGTTATATTCCTGTACATAGGGGGCAGTATTATAGTAGTTATATTCTTATACATAGGGGGCAGTATTATAGTAGTTATATTCCTGTACATTGGGGCAGTATTATAGTAGTTATATTCCTGTACATAGGGGGCAGTATTATAGTAGTTATATTCCTGTACATAGGGGGCAGTATTATAGTAGTTATATTCCTGTACATAGGGGGCAGTATTATAGTAGTTATATTCCTGTACATAGGGGGCAGTATTATAGTAGTTATATTCCTGTACATAGGGGGCAGTATTATAGTAGTTATATTCTTGTACATAGGGAGCAGTATTATAGTAGTTATATTCCTGTACATAGGGGGCAGTATTATAGTAGTTATATTCCTGTACATAGGGGGCAGTATTATAGTAGTTATATTCCTGTACATAGGGGGCAGTATTATAGTAGTTATATTCCTGTACATAGGGGGCAGTATTATAGTAGTTATATTCTTGTACATAGGGGGCAGTATTATAGTAGTTATATTCTTGTACATAGGGGGCAGTATTATAGTAGTTATATTCCTGTACATAGGGGGCAGTATTATAGTAGTTATATTCCTGTACATAGGGGGCAGTATTATAGTAGTTATATTCCTGTACATAGGGGGCAGTATTATAGTAGTTATATTCCTGTACATAGGGGGCAGTATTATAGTAGTTATATTCCTGTACATAGGGGGCAGTATTATAGTAGTTATATTCTTGTACATAGGGGGCAGTATTATAGTAGTTATATTCTTGTACATAGGGGGCAGTATTATAGTAGTTATATTCCTGTACATAGGGGGCAGTATTATAGTAGTTATATTCCTGTACATAGGGGGCAGTATTATAGTAGTTATATTCCTGTACATAGGGGGCAGTATTATAGTAGTTATATTCCTGTACATAGGGGGCAGTATTATAGTAGTTATATTCCTGTACATAGGGGGCAGTATTATAGTAGTTATATTCTTGTACATAGGGGGCAGTATTATAGTAGTTATATGCCTGTACATAGGGGGCAGTATTATAGTAGTTATATTCTTGTACATAGGGGCAGTATTATAGTAGTTATATTCCTGTACATAGGGAGCAGTATTATAGTAGTTATATTCTTGTACATAGGGGGCAGTATTATAGTAGTTATATTCCTGTACATAGGGGGCAGTATTATAGTAGTTATATTCCTGTACATAGGGGGCAGTATTATAGTAGTTATATTCTTGTACATAGGGGGCAGTATTATAGTAGTTATATTCCTGTACATAGGGGGCAGTATTATAGTAGTTATATTCCTGTACATAGGAGGCAGTATTATAGTAGTTATATTCCTGTACATAGGGGGCAGTGTTATAGTAGTTATATTCCTGTACATAGGGGGCAGTATTATAGTAGTTATATTCCTGTACATAGGGGGCAGTATTATAGTAGTTATATTCTTGTACATAGGGGGCAGTATTATAGTAGTTATATTCTTGTACATAGGGAGCAGTATTATAGTAGTTATATTCCTGTACATAGGGGCAGTATTATAGTAGTTATATTCCTGTACATAGGGGGCAGTATTATAGTAGTTATATTCTTGTACATAGGGGGCAGTATTATAGTAGTTATATTCTTGTACATAGGGGGGCAGTATTATAATATACTAGATACAAGGTGTATAAATATCTTGGTCCAGCAGTGAAGGTGTTACTATGTGTGATGTCTCCTCCATGTGTGTACACAGTCCTGTTCTCGCTCTTGCTATAATGAATGGGATGTGTGTGATGTCATGGAAACACGGGTAGGTGGAGGCAGAGCGGCTCATACACTATAGCCGGGATCTTGAGGTTTAATCATTAGAGTTGAAGATGTCATATTAATCACTACAGTCACTATTCTGTTTTGCAGAAATGTAAACATGTCTTCACACCTTAAATACTCTGTGCTGACAAGTGTTATTTTACCATCAGTCTTTGACCTCCCACAAGATCATCACCTCCCTGTCGCTAAGATACCGTAATGCTGCTGGGATCCTTGTAACTAGAAATAGGTGAATAATGGATAATACATTGTACAGGGTCAGGAGGGGCCGGAATGTCTGCAGTGTAATAATATCACATGTTATGGATGATACATGGTACAGGGTCAGGAGGGGCTGGGATGTCTGCAGTGTAATAATATCTCATGTTACGGATGATACATGGTACAGGGTCAGGAGGTGCTGGGATGTCTGCAGTGTAATAATATCACATGTTATGGATGATACGTGGTACAGGGTCAGGAGGGGCCGGGATGTCTGCAGTGTAATAATACCACATGTTATGGATGATACATGGTTCAGGGTCAGGAGGGGCCGGGATGTCTGCAGTGTAATAATATCACATGTTATGGATGATACATAGTACAGGGTCAGGAGGGGCCGGGATGTCTGCAGTGTAATAATATGACATGTTATGGATGATACATGGTACAGGGTCAGGAGGGGCCGGGATGTCTGCAGTGTAATAATATGACATGTTATGGATGATACATGGTACAGGGTCAGGAGGGGGTGGGATGACTGCAGTGTAATAATATCACATGTTATGGATGATACATGGTACAGGGTCAGGAGGAGCCGGGATGTCTGCAGTGTAATAATATCACATGTTATGGATGATACAAGGTACAGGGTCAGGATGGGCTGGGATGTCTGCAGTGTAATAATATCACGTTATGGATGATACATGGTGCAGGGTCAGGAGGGGCTGGGATGTCTGCAGTGTAATAATATCACATGTTATGGATGATACATGGTACAGGGTCAGGAGGGGAGGGGATGTCCACAGTGTAATAATATCACATGTTATGGATCATACATGGTACAGGGTCAGGAGGAGCCGGGATGTCTGCAGTGTAATAATATCACATGTTATGGATTATACATGGTACAGGGTCAGGAGGGGCCGGGATGTCTGCAGTGTAATAATATCACATGTTATGGATGATACATGGTACAGGGTCAGGAGGGGCAGGATGTCTGCAGTGTAATAATATCACATGTTATGGATGATACATGGTGCAGGGTCAGGAGGGGCTCGGATGTCTGCAGTGTAATAATATCACATGTTACGGATGATACATGGTACAGGGTCAGGAGGGGCCCGGGATGCCTGCAGTGTAATAATATCACATGTTATGGATGATACATGGTGCAGGGTCAGGAGGGGCTGGGACGTCTGCAGTGTAATAATATCACATGTTATGGATGATACATGGTACAGGGTCAGGAGAGGCCGGGATGTCTGCAGTGTAATAATATCACATGTTATGGATGATACATGGTACAGGGTCAGGAGGGGCCGGGATGTCTGCAGTGTAATAATATCACATGTTATGGATGATACATGGTACAGGGTCAGGAGGGTCTGGGATGTCTGTAGTATAATAATATCACATGTTATGGATGATACATGGTACAGGGTCAGGAGAGGCCGGGATGTCTGCAGTGTAATAATATCACATGCTATGGATGATACATGGTACAGGGTCAGGAGGGTCTGGGATGTCTGTAGTATAATAATATCACATGTTATGGATGATACATGGTACAGGGTCAGGAGAGGCCGGGATGTCTGCAGTGTAATAATATCACATGTTATGGGTGATACATGGTACAGGGTCAGGAGGGGCCGGGATGTCTGCAGTGTAATAATATCACATGTTATGGATGATACATGGTACAGGGTCAGGAGGGGCTGGGATGTCTACAGTGTAATAATATCACATGTTACGGATGATACATGGTGCAGGGTCAGGAGGGGCCAGGATGTCTGCAGTGTAATAATATCACATGTTATGGATGATACATGGTACAGGGTCAGGAGAGGCTGGGATGTCTGCAGTGTAATAATATCACATGTTATGGAGGATACATGGTACAGGGTCAGGAGGGTCCGGGATGTCTGCAGTGTAATAATATCACATGTTATGGATGATACATGGTACAGGGTCAGGAGGGGCCGGGATGTCTGCAGTGTAATAATATCACATGTTATGGATGATACATGGTACAGGGTCAGGAGGGGCCGGGATGTCTGCAGTGTAATAATATCACATGTTATGGATGATACATGGTGCAGGGTCAGGAGGTGTCTGGATGTGCACCAGATGCTCCTGTGTCTGTAATCCTCCTTATCTGCTATGATGGAGTGCTGGAGTATAAGGGGGGGGGGGAGGGGGGTGTAATTTCTGTAGAGGTTTTCTCCCTCATTGTGAAATGATCTGCAGGAGAGGTGACAGGATGGAGCACACGCTGACTGTCACCACATCCCCGGCTCTTCCCTACCTGCTCCTGAACACTTCTCATTCCTCGCTGTAAGTGACGTCAAACGCTGCAAATGTCAAGGAAGCGATGAGTCGCCGGCAGCGGAGGGAGCAGATCCCAGCGGCCTCCTGCGGGAAGAAAGGAAAAACTGGAGGAAAAATTACATTATAAAAGGGAAAGCATCAACAAAACCAGCACCCGGGGCGACAAAACACGTAACGGGAGACTCCTGAGGCCACGCTCACACCCGGTGCCATAAAACCTGTAATGGGAGACTCCTGAGGCCACGCTCACACCCGGCGCCACAAAACCTGTAACGGGAGACTCCTGAGGCCACGCTCACACCCGGGGCGACAAAACCCGTAACGGGAGACTCCTGAGACCACGCTCACACCCGGTGCCACAAAACCTGTAACGGGAGACTCCTGAGGCCACGCTCACACCCGGCGCCAAAAAACCTGTAACGGGAGACTCCTGAGGCCACGCTCACACCCGGGGCGACAAAACCCGTAACGGGAGACTCCTGAGACCACGCTCACACCCGGTGCCACAAAACCTGTAACGGGAGACTCCTAAGGCCACGCTCACACCCGGTGCCATAAAACCTGTAACGGGAGACTCCTGAGGCCACGCTCACACCCGGCGCCACAAAACCTGTAACGGGAGACTCCTGAGGCCACGCTCACACCCGGTGCCACAAAACCTGTAACGGGAGACTCCTGAGGCCACGCTCACACCCGGTGCCACAAAACCTGTAACGGGAGACTCCTGAGGCCGCGCTCACACCCGGCGCCACAAAACCTGTAACGGGAGACTCCTGAGGCCACGCTCACACCCGGCGCCACAAAACCTGTAACGGGAGACTCCTGAGGACGCGCTCACATAAAGACGTTCCCATGCCATTCATATGCCTGTGCTTGCGGCCCGTGTGCCCCTATGCTGTGTGTTGGCCTTACGAAAAGCGCAGAATCGTGTTTTGTGACGCGTTTTAACATTGCCGGGAAGTAGTTTCCCTAAAAATATTTATCAAAGTCCCAACTTTGAATGCGTTTTGTAAGGGTGGAAAAGTCCATTCATTTCATCCGATGTGTAAAGTGGTCACAACAAAAAACTCAATGGGGCACATTTACTTACCCGGCCCATTCGCGATCCAGCGGCGCGTTCTCTGCACAGGATTCGGGTCCGGCTGGGATTTAAGATGGTAGTTCCTCCGCCGTCCACCAGGTGGCGCTGCTGCGCCGAAAATAATCTTAACGCCCCAGAATGCACCATCCCATAGCAGGTGAAGGTGAGCGCTTCCCAAGCGACACATTTCGGTTTTTAAATGCGGCGGTTTTTCCGAATACGTCGGGTTTTCGTTCGGCCACGCCCCCCCGATTTCTGTCGCGCGCATGCCGGCCCCGATGCGCCACAATCCGATCACGTGCGCCAAAAACCCGGGGCAATTCATGTACAAGCGGTGCAAATCGGAAATATTCGGGTAACACGTCGGGAAAATGCGAATCGGGCCGTTAGTAAATGACCCCCAATGTGTGAACGCGGTCTGATCCCTCTATCCTCTTCTTTCTCCAGACCCCCCTGTACTCCCAAACCCCCTCTGCCCTCCTCCTCCAGACCCCGCTGTCCTTCCAACCCCTCATCCAGAATCTACTCCCTGCAGACTCCTCCGTCCTCCTCCTTCAGAGCGTCTCTATCCGCCTCAAGCCCTCTCCGACTCCTCCATTATCCATCTGCTAGAGCAGTGATGCTGAACCTTTTACACACCGAGTGCACAAACTACAACCAACACCCACATATTATATGCAAAGTGCCAATGCCACAATTTAAGCAGTAACTTATTACTCGCTGCTCTGTCACAGGTTTAAATTGTATAGGCATCTGAGGTCACCAATACAGTAGAAGAAGGAGAAGAAGTTTGGATTATCATTGTAGCTTCCTTCTGGGGTCCTGGGCTGCAAGAGGCCTCGAGTCCTGTCTGGCGAACCCTGCCCTGGGATGAGGGTGCCCATATAGAGGGCTCTGAGTGCCACCTCTGGCGCCCGTGCCATAGGTTCGCCACCAGTGTGCTAGAGCATAGACCCGGTCACTGCCCCCTCCTTCTGACTACATTGAGGCTGGTCATGATGTCGGGGAACTTGCTCACTGCTTTGGAAATATGTCATCGTGGTTTTACGGAAAAAAACAGATATTATTCAATTGTAATTTGAATCTTGACCTCTGCTTGTAACCAGGGAACATAAATGTAATTTACATCCAGATAGTAAAACACTGAACAGACCTAAAACCCTCAGTGCTGAGGGCGCGGTACAAAGCTCAAGAGCAGATAAATATAATTGTGTAGGATTCATGGCGTCTACTACAGGCCAAGTTATATTCCTAACAAGCCGCGGTCACTAGAGGCACACACGTCACACGCGGCCGCCATGTTCTTGGAGACCAGCCCCAGTGTTAGCGCTCTGCCCCGTGGTCGCTAGAGGTAGACACTTCAATCGCGGCCGCCATGTTCTTGGAGACCAGCCCCAGTGTTAGCGCTCTGCCCCGTGGTCGCTAGAGGTAGACACTTCACACGCGGCCGCCATGTTCTTGGAGACCAGCCCCAGTGTTATTGCTCCGCTGCCCGGCGTCTCCTGTGACCCGGAAATAAAAAGCGCAGGAGCTTCCTGACCTTGGGCTGCAGGAGAGAACCGCAAACATGTTCCTCACCTGTGTGAACTGTGAGTGAGAGAGAAGTGATGATGGGGTGTTTGGAGGGGGTGTGGTGCGGGGTCTCTTATTGTCACGTTATGTATTAATCTTCTCTCTTTCTCCCCGCATGTCTCACGTGCAGTCGCCAAATCGAAATCCAAGTAAGTGTCACCATGTGTGATATATATGTATATATAGCTACTATTAGTCGTATGTACAACAGCAGAATAGTGAGTGCAGCTCTGGGGTATAATACAGGATGTAACTCGGGATCAGTACAGGATAAGTAATGTCATGTATGTACACAGTGACTGCACCAGCAGCAGGATAGTGAGTGCAGCTCTGGAGTATAATACAGGATGTAACTCAGGATCAGTACAGGATAAGTAATGTCATGTATGTACACAGTGACTGCACCAGCAGCAGAATAGTGAGTGCAGCTCTGGAGTATAATACAGGGTTTAACTCAGGATCAGTACAGGATAAGTAATGTCATGTATGTACACAGTGACTGCACCAGCAGCAGGATAGTGAGTGCAGCTCTGGAGTATAATACAGGATGTAACTCAGGATCAGTACAGGATAAGTAATGTCATGTATGTACACAGTGACTGCACCAGCAGCAGAATAGTGAGTGCAGCTCTGGGGTATAATACAGGATGTAACTCAGGATCAGTACAGGATAAGTAATGTCATGTATGTACACAGTGACTGCACCAGCAGCAGAATAGTGAGTGCAGCTCTGGAGTATAATACAGGATGTAACTCAGGGTCAGTACAGGATAAGGAATGTCATGTATGTACACAGTGACTGCACCAGCAGCAGAATAGTGAGTGCAGCTCTGGAGTATAATACAGGATGTAACTCAGGATCAGTACAGGATAAGTAATGTCATGTATGTACACAGTGACTGCACCAGCAGCAGAATAGTGAGTGCAGCTCTGGGGTATAATACAGGATGTAACTCAGGATCAGTACAGGATAAGTAATGTCATGTATGTACACAGTGACTGCACCAGCAGCAGAATAGTGAGTGCAGCTCTGGGGTATAATACAGGATGTAACTCAGGATCAGTACAGGATAAGTAATGTCATGTATGTACACAGTGACTGCACCAGCAGCAGAATAGTGAGTGCAGCTCTGGAGTATAATACAGGATGTAACTCAGGATCAGTACAGGATAAGTAATGTCATGTATGTACACAGTGACTGCACCAGCAGCAGAATAGTGAGTGCAGCTCTGGGGTATAATACAGGATGTAACTCAGGATCAGTACAGGATAAGTAATTTCATGTATGTACACAGTGACTGCACCAGCAGCAGAATAGTGAGTGCAGCTCTGGGTATAATACAGGATGTAACTCAGGATCAGTACAGGATAAGTAATGTCATGTATGTACACAGTGACTGCACCAGCAGCAGAATAGTGAGTGCAGCTCTGGAGTATAATACAGGATGTAACTCAGGATTAGTACAGGATAAGTAATGTCATGTATGTACACAGTGACTGCACCAGCAGCAGAATAGTGAGTGCAGCTCTGGGGTATAATACAGGATGTAACTCAGGATCAGTACAGGATAAGTAATCTCATGTATGTACACAGTGACTGCACCAGCAGCAGATAGTGAGTGCAGCTCTGGAGTATAATACAGGATGTAACTCAGGATCAGTACAGGATAAGTAATGTCATGTATGTACACAGTGACTGCACCAGCAGCAGAATAGTGAGTGCAGCTCTGGGGTATAATCCAGGATGTAACTCAGGATCAGTACAGGATAAGTAATGTCATGTATGTACACAGTGACTGCACCAGCAGCAGAATAGTGAGTGCAGCTCTGGGGTATAATACAGGATGTAACTCAGGATCAGTACAGGATAAGTAATGTCATGTATGTACACAGTGACTGCACCAGCAGCAGAATAGTGAGTGCAGCTCTGGGGTATAATACAGGATGTAACTCAGGATCAGTACAGGATAAGTAATGTTATATATGTACACAGTGACTGCACCAGCAGCAGAATAGTGAGTGCAGCTCTGGGGTGTAATACAGGGTGTATTACACAGTGACATGGCGCATACATTAACCCCTCGCTGTCTGTGTTTTGGGGCAGGGTGCTGCTGGTACAGATGGTCAGCGCTGCTGGGACTGGATACAAGTTTAACACTCGAAGGAACAAACTGAAAGACAAGCTGATCCTGAGGAAGTATGACCCGATCGGTGAGTCCATCTCTGGTGCTGGAGGTTCTGGGGTCGGTGTTGGGGGATGTGGAATCTTATCGCTTGTTTTCTCTGTTTTGCAGTCAGACAACACGTCCTGTTCCATGAGAAGAAGAAAATCCGCAGCATCTGATAGCGGCTCAGACTGAGCTGGAGCAAGGACTCACTTGTTGGGGGAGGGGGTGGATGTGACCCTGAGGACAGGGGGCGCTCTGCTGAGATCGGATCATCGCTCCTGGATCGGAGGTCGCCCATGAAAGTTGTCAATAAAAGTCGTGTTTGTAGTTTTGTACAGACGCCCGGAGAGTTGTTTTCTATACGTGGTGCAGAGAGATGTCACCTACATCCTAAGCCAGGGGGAGGGCTTGGTGCACCTGGGGGCGGGCTTAAAGGGGTTGTCCGGAAATAAATAAAAATGGCTCCTTTCTTCCAAAAACATTGCGCTCCCATAATGGTTTGTGCAGTAAAACTATGCGGCTGAGCTGCAATACCCTCACTAACCACGGCCAGGGGTGGCGCTGTTTCTGGAAGAAAGCAGTCATGTTTTTCAACCTCGAGACAACCCCTTTAACTCCTTGCTGCCTGGACCCTTCTCCCTCTCTATCCCCCTCCAATATCGAAATGGCTGATAAAGGGTTTCTATAGGAGGTGGTGAAGAAGAAGGAGCAGCGCCCCTCATGTTCAGATCATGGGATAGTGGGGACCAGGTCTCCTTCTGCCCCATATGTCTGACCCCACCTTGGCCTCTCAGGCTGCGTTCACACGTGGCGTTTTACAATTGTGTTAACATAATATAAACATGATGTAAACACATTCAGTTGTTCTATTGTGTTTCATAATGCAATATAGGTGCGACATGTGAACACAGGAAATGGCACCGATGCCAAAACTCATTGTGCATGTGACCACTGGACCTTTCCGGAATATGCAAAGTGACAATGAGGCCAGTGATGTCACTTACACAATCAGACCCAGGGATCCACAGGGATCCAGGCCCAAAAATCTAAACCAGGTGGAGATTGCAAAAATGATGAATAAGTGTATTTCCCCGTTACAGGCGGCCGCAGAGCATCGCTCAGAGCCCGGGCTGCAGTGTAGCCCCTCCATGTTACCCCCCCCCCCCCACATTAAAATATAAATGTTTAGTCTCCTAGAAATGTCTTTGCTTTCTTTACACTGTGATGTGTAGTGAAGTGTAATACATGACGTCGCCTGTAGGTGTCACTATCGCTCCATGTATAAGGATCTATCCCTCCACTAGGTGTCATGGTCAGAGGGGCGTGGCTGCTGATTTACATTCAGGCCCCTGAGAAAGCTGGGTGACCATACTTACAGAAGCCGTGGAGGGGGGGGGGCACATTGTCACCCAGCTTTCCCGTAACCGGATGTTGGTAGGAATAAGTAAATGTGCAGATGTTGTAGGGAGGAAGGCAAGGTTTTATTGAGGTAATAGAAAAGATACCGTGTGTTTTTAGGGTCTTCTCATAGCACCATAATATTGGGGGGCAGCGTCACATCAGTGGGGGATGTCTCAGGTGTCTAATATTGGGGGCTGCCACAAGCTACTGTACCAACGGGGTTCATATTTGTGCACCATATTATTGAGGTGTCAGTCAGTGTGCTATCAGGGATCACCCTGGTATTGGGGGGGTCACCTCAGGGAAGTGCAGTTTTGGGGGTCACATCTATACACTGTAGTTGGCTGTCAACTCAGCACTGTAATATTAGGGGTCGCCCCGGGGGCTGCTGCAGTTTGGGGGTCACCACTGGGCACTGATGTAGTTTGGGGGTCACCCCGGGGCACTGCTGTAGTTTGGGGGGGCACTGTTGTAGTTTGGGGGTCACCCCGGGGCACTGCTGTAGTTTTGGGGGTCACTTCTGGGCACTGCTGCAGTTTAGGGGGTCACCTTGGGGCACTGCTGCAGTTTAGGGGGTCACCTTGGGGCACTGCTGTCGTTTTGGGGGTCACTTCTGGGCACTGCTGCAGTTTAGGGGGTCACCTTGGGGCACTGCTGTAGAAGTGTGTTTTATGACTTCCTCCCAGCAGTGTCTGGAGCCGCTTCCTTCATGAGAAGATATCCTGAGGAAGGTGGTCCCGCTGGGGGTAGGATGTCTGCGTCCCCGCCGCCTGCACACTGACGGACGCGATGTGGTTTGACCTCTTCACCATCTCTTCCATGCTCAGCTGAGGATAATACGCCATGAAGAAGGCCAGCGCCCCAATAAAACTGTCCCCGGCCCCCTAAGAGGAAAGAGACAGAAGAGATTACTGGGGTCACCTGCGGGGGGCGCTGCAATGACTGTCTGCTCCTGGGGCTGTAGGGTCCATGTGTTGGCTTGTCCTGTACTCACAGCAGCGCAGGAGCCAAAAGCATTTTCCATTGATATTAGACTCGCAACAGCACGACCAGTGACTAGTAGCGAGGATAAGTGACTAGTAGCGAGGACCAGTGACTAGTAACGAGGACCAGTGACTAGTAACGAGGACCAGTGACTAGTAGGGAGGACCAGTGACTAGTAGGGAGGACCAGTGACTAGTAGCGAGGACCAGTGACTAGTAGCGAGGACAAGTGACTAGTAACGAGGACCAGTGACTAGTAGCGAGGACCAGTGACTAGTAGCGAGGACCAGTGACTAGTAGCGAGGATAAGTGACTAGTAACGAGGACCAGTGACTAGTAGCGAGGATAAGTGACTAGTAACGAGGACCAGTGACCAGTAGCGAGGATAAGTGACTAGTAACGAGGACCAATGACTACTATGGAGGACCAGTGACTACTAGCGAGGACCAGTGACTAGTAGCGAGGACCAGTGACTACTAGTGAGGACCAGTGATTAGTAGCGAGGATAAGTGACTAGTAACGAGGACCAGTGACTACTAGCGAGGACCAGTGACTACTAGCGAGGACCAGTGACTACTAGTGAGGACCAGTGACTACTAGTGAGGACCAGTGATTAGTAGCGAGGATAAGTGACTAGTAACGAGGACCAGTGACTACTAGTGAGGACCAGTGACTAGTAGCGAGGACCAGTGACTAGTAGCGAGGACCAGTGACTAGTAGCGAGGACCAGTGACTAGTAGCGAGGACCAGTGACTAGTAGCGAGGACCAGTGACTACTAGTGAGGACCAGTGACTAGTAGCGAGGACCAGTGACTAGTAGCGAGGACCAGTGACTACTAGCGAGGACCGGTGAGTAGTAGCGAGGACCAGTGACTACTAGTGAGGACCAGTGACTAGTAGCGAGGACCAGTGACTACTAGCGAGGACCGGTGAGTAGTAGCGAGGACCAGTGACTACTAGTGAGGACCAGTGACTAGTAGCGAGGACCAGTGACTACTAGCGAGGACCGGTGAGTAGTAGCGAGGACCAGTGACTACTAGTGAGGACCAGTGACTAGTAGCAAGGACCAGTGACTACTAGTGAGGACCAGTGACTACTAGTGAGGACCAGTGACTAGTAGCGAGGACCAGTGACTACTAGTGAGGACCAGTGACTACTAGTGAGGACCAGTGACTAGTAGCGAGGACCAGTGACTACTAGTGAGGACCAGTGACTAGTAGCGAGGACCAGTGACTAGTAGCGAGGACCAGTGACTACTAGTGAGGACCAGTGATTAGTAGCGAGGATAAGTGACTAGTAACGAGGACCAGTGACTACTAGCGAGGACCAGTGACTACTAGCGAGGACCAGTGACTACTAGCGAGGACCAGTGACTAGTAGCGAGGACCAGTGACTACTAGTGAGGACCAGTGATTAGTAGCGAGGATAAGTGACTAGTAACGAGGACCAGTGACTACTAGTGAGGACCAGTGACTAGTAGCGAGGACCAGTGACTACTAGTGAGGACCAGTGACTAGTAGCGAGGACCAGTGACTACTAGTGAGGACCAGTGACTAGTAGCGAGGACCAGTGACTAGTAGCGAGGACCAGTGACTACTAGTGAGGACCAGTGATTAGTAGCGAGGATAAGTGACTAGTAACGAGGACCAGTGACTAGTAGCGAGGACCAGTGACTACTAGTGAGGACCAGTGACTAGTAGCGAGGACCAGTGACTAGTAGCGAGGACCAGTGACTAGTAGCGAGGACCGGTGACTAGTAGCGAGGACCAGTGACTAGTAATGAGGACCAGTGACTAGTAATGAGGACCAGTGACTAGTAATGAGGACCAGTGACTACTAGTGAGGACCAGTGACTAGTAATGAGGACCAGTGACTACTAGTGAGGACCAGTGACTAGTAGCGAGGACCAGTGACTAGTAGCGAGGACCAGTGACTAGTAGCGAGGACCAGTGACTACTAGCGAGGACCAGTGACTAGTAGCGAGGACCAGTGACTAGTAGCGAGGACCAGTGACTAGTGGCGATGACTTTGCTGCTGTGAGTCCAGGTCAGCACATAAGGTTAGGTGTAATATTTCCCTCTGTATTTCGGACTCTGCAGGTTCCTGTTCTCCTGTTATTCTCACCTCTGATACTTGTTGATGGAAAATGATCCGAATATAGTGAGGACAGGATCCGGAGCGGTGCCTAATGTCCTGGTAATAGTGTTATACACAGCCCTGGGAGCGCCAGCCGCCCCCCATTGTTCCCCGCCCTGTGCTACATGTCAGTGAATGTCTGGATCTCTTGGACTTCCACCTTGGAATCTGACACTTTCCATGTACGGAAACCCCTCTCCGTGCGGCTGCGATGCCCCTTGGTCTCTCTCGTTGTGTGCGGCTTCCTCTGGGGTGGGGGCTCAGCACATTCTTCACTATTTAGGATTCTTTTGGTTTTATAATCTAATCTGCTCAGAAAATATTTTTGGGAAATAAAACTGCTGTAATTGTGGGTCAGGAGCCATTGTGCCGTCCACATCCCCCGGGAGCGGAGTGTCAGCTCCTAGGACAATACAGAGAGCAGACGGGAGAGGGGGTGTATAGAGCTTAGGTGGAGGAGCCAGTGTATACCTCTGTGTATGTAGTTAGTAGCAGCAGGACTGTGAAATATTAAATTTATATTCCAGGATTGTAGCTTTTCCAATTGCAATGGGGACATGTCCTCACACTGCTGTGCTCTGTGCTTGCTGCAGCCTGTGTTAGGTATTATTATTATTAATCTTTATTTATTTAGCGCTTTAGTGTTATATGGGGACATATAGTACATTATAGAGTACAACAGATTTGTATGTTTTCAGTAGCAGCAGGATTCATAAGTCCCAGATTGTAGCTTCTCCAAGTCCTCACACTGCTGTGCCCTGTACACGTTCCTGGTTAAAAAAATGCCAGCAGATCCCCTACATAAATACAGACTCCTCAGCTCATGAATAGCCCAGACTAAAGGGAACCTATCAGCAGATGTGAGGCCCAATTGTGCTGCTGCATGTGCATTGCTGAGGACTCTCCTCTTTAAAACTATTTCCAGATTTGTGACACAAAACTCCCGTAGTCTAAGGGTTAGGGGGTCCCTCACCTGGAGACTTGTTCTCTCTCATACAGACCCCCGGAGCTGACCTGAAGTTACCCAACACTATCTGTTCCTGGATTTTTCCAGGGATCTCCCATCACAGTGCAATGAACCCCCTGACCTGGGCTGTGATAAGATTTGGGGTGGTCTCTCCTGTGGGAATCGGCCCCTTCCCCTCATGGCTCGGGAGTGATCTCAGTCTGAGTCAGCGTGGGAGTCAGGGGTCGGCTATTAACCCCTGCATTCCTATCTCATGACAAACCTCCGATAATAATCCCCGGTACAAGGTCTATTCACCATCTCCAGGAAAGATCAAAGCGGCAGACGCTCAGACACATTCTTTCCCAAAACTCCGCACGGATTGTGGTTCCAGAAATGGGAGAAGCCAAAAACATGTCCGCCATGTCACCGTCTGCGAGCCCCCAATATGGTCTGATCTATGCTCAGACATGTCTGAGATAAGGTGCCACTATATCAATGTCTGGGGGTCCACCTCACATGGAAGGAGACAGCAAGGCAATGATAAGACTGGACCTATTCCCTGTGTCCAGTACTGGCCAGTTCCCTCCATTCTATCCCTTTAAGGCATATTACACTTGTCTGCACTCTATCCCTTTAAGGCATGTCACATGTATCTGCACTCTATCCCTTTAAGGCATATTACACTTGTCTGCACTCTATCCCTTTAAGGCATGTCACATGTATCTGCACTCTATCCCTTTAAGGTATGTCACATGCATCTGCATTGCCCGCCTGGACTAGTGTTATCCAGTTAGGGGCGTAACTACAGGGGTAGCAGCCATAGCAGTTTCTATGGGGCCCGCAGTGTCAGGGGGCCCCAGCCTCTGGGGCATTGGGTATGTACACTCCCCGGCCACTTTATTAGGTACACCTGTCCAACTGCTCGTTAACACTTAATTTCTAATCAGCCAATCACATGGCGGCAGTGCATTTAGGCATGTAGACATGGTCAAGACAATCTCCTGCAGTTCTCCCGAGCATCAGTATGGGGAAGAAAGGTGATTTGAGGCCTTTGAACGTGGCATGGTTGTTGGTGCCAGAAGGGGGGGTCTGAGTATTTCAGAAACTGCTGATCTACTGGGATTTTCACGCACAACCATCTCTAGGGTTTACAGAGAATGGTCCGAAAAAGAAAAAACATCCAGTGAGCGGCAGTTCTGTGGGCGGAAATGCCTTGTTGATGCCAGAGGTCAGAGGAGAATGGGCAGACTGGTTCGAGCTGATAGAAAGGCAACAGTGACTCAAATCGCCACCCGTTACAACCAAGGTAGGCAGAAGAGCATCTCTGAACGCACAGTACGTCCAACTGTGAGGCAGATGGGCTACAGCAGCAGAAGACCACACCGGGTGCCACTCCTTTCAGCTAAGAACAGGAAACTGAGGCTACAATTTGCACAAGCTCATCGAAATTGGACAGTAGAAGATTGGAAAAACGTTGCCTGGTCTGATGAGTCTCGATTTCTGCTGCGACATTCGGATGGAAGGGTCAGAATTTGGCGTCAACAACATGAAAGCATGGATCCATCCTGCCTTGTAGCAGCGGGTCAGGCTGGTGGTGGTGGTGTCATGGATCCATCCTGCCTTGTATCAGCGGCTCAGGCTGGTGGTGGTGGTGTCATGGATCCATCCTGCCTTGTATCAGCGGGTCAGGCTGGTGGTGGTGGTGTCATGGATCCATCCTGCCTTGTATCAGCGGGTCAGGCTGGTGGTGGTGGTGTCATGGATCCATCCTGCCTTGTATCAGCGGCTCAGGCTGGTGGTGGTGGTGTCATGGATCCATCCTGCCTTGTATCAGCGGCTCAGGCTGGTGGTAGTGGTGTCATGGATCCATCCTGCCTTGTATCAGCGGCTCAGGCTGGTGGTGGTGGTGTCATGGATCCATCCTGCCTTGTATCAGCGGCTCAGGCTGGTGGTGGTGGTGCCATGGATCCATCCTGCCTTGTATCAGCGGGTCAGGCTGGTGGTGGTGGTGGTGTCATGGATCCATCCTGCCTTGTATCAGCGGCTCAGGCTGGTGGTGCTGGTGTCATGGATCCATCCTGCCTTGTATCAGCGGCTCAGGCTGGTGGTGGTGGTGTCATGGATCCATCCTGCCTTGTATCAGCGGCTCAGGCTGGTGGTGGTGGTGCCATGGATCCATCCTGCCTTGTATCAGCGGGTCAGGCTGGTGGTGGTGGTGTCATGGATCCATCCTGCCTTGTATCAGCGGCTCAGGCTGGTGGTGGTGGTGTCATGGATCCATCCTGCCTTGTATCAGCGGCTCAGGCTGGTGGTGGTGGTGTCATGGATCCATCCTGCCTTGTATCAGCGGGTCAGGCTGGTGGTGGTGGTGTCATGGATCCATCCTGCCTTGTATCAGCGGGTCAGGCTGGTGGTGATGGTGTCATGGATCCATCCTGCCTTGTATCAGCGGGTCAGGCTGGTGCTGGTGGTGTCATGGATCCATCCTGCCTTGTATCAGCGGGTCAGGCTGGTGCTGGTGGTGTCATGGATCCATCCTGCCTTGTATCAGCGGCTCAGGCTGGTGGTGGTGGTGTCATGGATCCATCCTGCCTTGTATCAGCGGCTCAGGCTGGTGGTGGTGGTGTCATGGATCCATCCTGCCTTGTATCAGCGGCTCAGGCTGGTGGTGGTGGTGTCATGGGTCCATCCTGCCTTGTATCAGCGGGTCAGGCTGGTGGTGGTGGTGTCATGGATCCATCCTGCCTTGTATCAGCGGGTCAGGCTGGTGGTGGTGTCATGGATCCATCCTGCCTTGTATCAGCGGCTCAGGCTGGTGGTGCTGGTGTCATGGATCCATCCTGCCTTGTATCAGCGGGTCAGGCTGGTGGTGCTGGTGTCATGGATCCATCCTGCCTTGTATCAGCGGGTCAGGCTGGTGGTGCTGGTGTCATGGATCCATCCTGCCTTGTATCAGCGGCTCAGGCTGGTGGTGGGGGTGTCATGGATCCATCCTGCCTTGTATCAGCGGCTCAGGCTGGTGGTGGTGGTGTCATGGATCCATCCTGCCTTGTATCAGCGGCTCAGGCTGGTGGTGGTGGCGTCATGGATCCATCCTGCCTTGTATCAGCGGCTCAGGCTGGTGGTGGTGGCGTCATGGATCCATCCTGCCTTGTATCAGCGGGTCAGGCTGGTGGTGGTGGTGTCATGGATCCATCCTGCCTTGTATCAGCGGCTCAGGCTGGTGGTGGTGGTGTCATGGATCCATCCTGCCTTGTATCAGTGGGTCAGGCTGGTGGTGGTGGTGTCATGGATCCATCCTGCCTTGTATCAGTGGGTCAGGCTGGTGGTGGTGGTGTCATGGATCCATCCTGCCTTGTATCAGCGGCTCAGGCTGGTGGTGGTGGTGTCATGGATCCATCCTGCCTTGTATCAGCGGGTCAGGCTGGTGGTGGTGTCATGGATCCATCCTGCCTTGTATCAGCGGCTCAGGCTGGTGGTGGTGGTGTCATGGATCCATCCTGCCTTGTATCAGCGGCACAGGCTGGTGGTGGTGGTGTCATGGATCCATCCTGCCTTGTATCAGCGGGTCAGGCTGGTGGTGGTGTCATGGATCCATCCTGCCTTGTATCAGCGGCTCAGGCTGGTGGTGGTGGTGTCATGGATCCATCCTGCCTTGTATCAGCGGCTCAGGCTGGTGGTGGTGGTGCCATGGATCCATCCTGCCTTGTATCAGCGGCTCAGGCTGGTGGTGGTGGTGTCATGGATCCATCCTGCCTTGTATCAGCGGGTCAGGCTGGTGGTGGTGGTGTCATGGATCCATCCTGCCTTGTATCAGCGGGTCAGGCTGGTGGTGGTGGTGTCATGGATCCATCCTGCCTTGTATCAGCAGGTCAGGCTGGTGGTGGTGGTGTCATGGATCCATCCTGCCTTGTATCAGCGGGTCAGGCTGGTGGTGGTGGTGTCATGGATCCATCCTGCCTTGTATCAGCGGGTCAGGCTGGTGGTGGTGGTGTCATGGATCCATCCTGCCTTGTATCAGCGGGTCAGGCTGGTGGTGGTGGTGTCATGGATCCATCCTGCCTTGTATCAGCGGCTCAGGCTGGTGGTGGTGGTGTCATGGATCCATCCTGCCTTGTATCAGCGGCTCAGGCTGGTGGTGGTGGTGTCATGGATCCATCCTGCCTTGTATCAGCGGCTCAGGCTGGTGGTAGTGGTGTCATGGATCCATCCTGCCTTGTATCAGCGGGTCAGGCTGGTGGTGGTGGTGTCATGGATCCATCCTGCCTTGTATCAGCGGGTCAGGCTGGTGGTGCTGGTGTCATGGATCCATCCTGCCTTGTATCAGCGGCTCAGGCTGGTGGTGGTGGTGTCATGGATCCATCCTGCCTTGTATCAGCGGCTCAGGCTGGTGGTGGTGGTGTCATGGATCCATCCTGCCTTGTATCAGCGGCTCAGGCTGGTGGTGCTGGTGTCATGGATCCATCCTGCCTTGTATCAGCGGCTCAGGCTGGTGGTGGTGGTGTCATGGATCCATCCTGCCTTGTATCAGCGGCTCAGGCTGGTGGTGGTGGTGTCATGGATCCATCCTGCCTTGTATCAGCGGCTCAGGCTGGTGGTGGTGGTGTCATGGATCCCTCCTGCCTTGTATCAGCGGCTCAGGCTGGTGGTGGTGGTGTCATGGATCCATCCTGCCTTGTATCAGCGGGTCAGGCTGGTGGTGGTGGTGTCATGGATCCATCCTGCCTTGTATCAGCGGCTCAGGCTGGTGGTGGTGGTGTCATGGATCCATCCTGCCTTGTATCAGCGGCTCAGGCTGGTGGTGCTGGTGTCATGGATCCATCCTGCCTTGTATCAGCGGGTCAGGCTCGTGGTGGTGGTGTCATGGATCCATCCTGCCTTGTATCAGCGGGTCAGGCTGGTGGTGGTGGTGTCATGGATCCATCCTGCCTTGTATCAGCGGCTCAGGCTGGTGGTGGTGGTGTCATGGATCCATCCTGCCTTGTATCAGCGGGTCAGGCTGGTGGTGGTGGTGTCATGGATCCATCCTGCCTTGTATCACCGGGTCAGGCTGGTGCTGGTGGTGTCATGGATCCATCCTGCCTTGTATCAGCGGGTCAGGCTGGTGGTGGTGTCATGGATCCATCCTGCCTTGTATCAGCGGCTCAGGCTGGTGGTGGTGGTGTCATGGATCCATCCTGCCTTGTATCAGCGGCTCAGGCTGGTGGTGCTGGTGTCATGGATCCATCCTGCCTTGTATCAGCGGCTCAGGCTGGTGGTGGTGGTGTCATGGATCCATCCTGCCTTGTATCAGCGGCTCAGGCTGGTGGTGGGGGTGTCATGGATCCATCCTGCCTTGTATCAGCGGCTCAGGCTGGTGGTGGTGGTGTCATGGATCCATCCTGCCTTGTATCAGCGGCTCAGGCTGGTGGTGGTGGTGTCATGGATCCATCCTGCCTTGTATCAGCGGGTCAGGCTGGTGGTGCTGGTGTCATGGATCCATCCTGCCTTGTATCAGCGGGTCAGGCTGGTGGTGGTGGTGTCATGGATCCATCCTGCCTTGTATCAGCGGTTCAGGCTGGTGGTGGTGGTGTCATGGTGTCTTTGGGCCCCTTGGTACAACGCCACAGCCTACCTGAGTATTGTTGCTGCCCATGTCCATCCCTTTATGAGCACAATGTACCCTGTAACATCTGATGGCTACTTTCAGCAGGATAATGCGCCATGTCATAAAGCTGGAAGCATCTCAGACTGGTTTCTTGAACATGACAATGAGGTCACTGGACACAAATGGCTCCACAGTCACCAGATCTCATCCAATAGAGCATCTTTGGGATGTGGTGGAACGGGAGATTCGCATCATGGATGTGCAGCCGACAAATCTGCGGCAACTGTGTGATGCCATCATGTCACTATGGAGCAAAATCTCTGAGGAGCTTCCAGCACCTTGTTGTATCTATGCCACGAAGAATTGAGGCAGTTCTGAAGGCAAAAGGGGGTCCAACCCGTTACTAGCATGGTGGACCTAATAAAGTGGCCGGTGAGTGTAGATGCTGTATATGTGTGTGCATTCGCTGTTTGTCTGTGCATATGATGCATGGATATATATGGTATTGTATGTATTGTACACTGTATGTGTGATCGTAACTCACGTGTTTGTACAGTTGTGTATATTTTTTAAGAGGGCCCCATTCAGGAGTCTGCTATGGGGCCCTGGGTCTCCTAGTTACCCCCCTGCCAGTAAAGATGAATTCACAGGCAGCAGAAATCCAATCCAGGGTTTCCTGAAAATCCAGAGGAGTCTGTACTCCAGTCACTTCCAAAGCAGCATTCACAATCCTTCTCCTGATCACCCTGCTGGGTCCCGTCCTGCATAGAGCACATCTTACAATACTGATCATAGATCTGGTGCTGAGCCCATGCAGGTGACATTCAGCTGCACTGCATTGTGGGATATGTAGTGTGTATAACATCATGCAATCTCAGGATGAATGAGAGACCTGTAGATGCAGCTTTGGATGTGACTGGAGTATGTGACTCAAGATCAATACAAGGCAGTGAAGCGATTGTAATGGGATAGGAGGTAATGTGTGACATTGTATCCATGTGTATATAACTGTATGTGATATTGGTGGCTTAGTGGTTAGCATTACAGCCTTGCAGCGCTGGGGTCCTGGGTTCAAGTCCCAGGGTCAACATCTGCAAAGAGTTTGTATGTTCTCTCCGTGTTTGCATGGGTTTCCTCCGGTTTCCTCCCACACCCCAAAACATACTGGTAGGTGATTAGATTGTGAGCCCCATGGGGACAGGGACTGATCTGGCAATCTCTGTGCAGCGCTGCGTAATCTGTGTGCGGTATATAAATAAAGGAATTATTATTTTTATTATTTTATTTGTAACATTGTTGCCACTTGTATAACTGAATTTGCAACGTTGTTTCCGCTTGTAGAACTGATTGGGGGGGGGGGGGGCGTAGGGCACCCGTATCATTAACTCTTTACAATCAGCGACTTCTGACCCGCATGACAGAGCGATGACTAATCTTCCCAAAAGTTACTCAGCTATTTGCCCCAAGGCATGAAAATAAATAAAGAATATTAAAATGAACATAAGAACAAACCAAATGGTTGATAGCGGCCCCATACTTTCCCTTAGAGTCCACAGGAAGTCAGCAGGTTACCAGGCATTTAGTAATAATGATCTACGGGGTCACTCAAGTCACTGTTACCTTTCCTACAGCACCCCTGCAGGCAGATGAGGGTATTACATGACAATTAATGGGTGATCAGTGTAATGCATGAGTCCACCAGAGAGGGGCGCCCTATGCATCTGGATAACAGGTGACATTCACAATGGGGGGGGGACCCCTCAGAGTGACGTAACGGGATGCAGGTTCTTAAAGGGGCGCCCGTCATAGTAACCGGACTGGAGGAAGGTCATTGAGTTTACTGGTGCCAGTGTGATATATGTGTTTGGTTTGGGCACCTGTGGTGAGGATGAGCGCCCCCCGCTGGCAGGTCCCTGCCCTTGTGGTTGCTGTCTAATTGCTTAGTCATCGCCTCCACACCTTCATATCGTTCCAGAGGAGAAATAATGTGGATGAGTCAATTAGTGGGAACGCTGCATGAGCACCTGCCCCATATACACCCTCCTGACTGAAACACTGGAGCAAACCCTCAGCTCTGAAGGTCCACGGTGTGATCTAAGGAGCCCTATAGTAACGTCCTGTCGGGATAAGTTACAGGCGGTCCCCTACTTAAGGACACCCGACTTACAGACAACCCATAGTTACAGACAGACCCCTCTGAACTCTGGTGACCTCTCTGGATGTTACTATAGCCCCAGACTGCAATAATCAGCTGTAAGGCATCTGTAATGAAGCTTTATTGATAATCCTGGGTCCCATTACAGCAAAAAATGTTTAAACTCCAATTATCACTGGGGCCAAAATTTTTCTTGTCTGAATCTACCATTATAAAATATACAGTTTCGACTTACATACAAATTCAACTTAAGAACAAACCTCCGGTCCCTATCTTGTACGTAACCCGGGGACTGCCTGTACAGTATAAGAGGATTATATCCATAGGGGGACATTCACTTTCTGAACCAACTACGGAAATGTGAACTTATTAAAAAAAAAAATAATTAAGCAAACAACAAAAAAAATAAAAAAATTCAAAAGAAAAAGTTTACATTTTTTTTTCTAGTTTTTCTATTGATCAGATATGAAAATAATAAAACTGCGGAAAATGTGATCAGAGACGGAAAGTAACGAAACACTAAAACTAGAAAAAGCAAAGACATTCAAAAGTAAAATCACGGAAAATAACGCAAGAGATGGAAAGAATTATCATTTAAAATAGTAAGAGAATTCAAAAAATCCAGGAGAATTTTTTAAATATTAAAAAAAAAATTGGTAGAATATTAAGAACCAATAGAAGATTTTTAAAAAGTTTTGAACCAAGTTTGGTAAACGTTTTATTCCGTTGGCTCACAGTGGGTTATGATGATGTCGATACATTGTGGCTCTATAGGCGTCATATATCACAGCATGAACCATAGCGCCATCATGTGGACCCCCGGACCCCATTATATCTGTGTCACCCTGATGTCTCCCCTGCAGCGGAGGAACCGACCGCCCAAAGACTTAACCCTTTCTATAGGCGCATCCCCTAATAATGGCCCCCAGGAGAGTGACCACAGGCAGCGGCGTCCTCCTGGGAGGCCTCACACATCACAGTAATGAGGCTTTTCATCAGGAAATAGAGAACGGATTTACAGCAACGAGGACGACGCTGCAATTATTACTGGGTGGTCCCAAGACAAGAACTAATACTGGAATACACAACCGATACTGCACGGACACGAACCCGAAGTGCTAAATACTAATACTGCCCCCTATGTACAAGAATATGACTACTATAATACTGCCCCTTATGTACAAGAATATAACTACTATAATACTGCCCCTATGTACAAGGATATAACTACTATAATACTGCCCACTATGTACAGGAATATAACTACTATAATACTGCCCCCTATGTACAGGAATATAACTACTATAATACTGCCCCCTATGTACAAGAATATAACTACTATAATACTGCCCCCTATGTACAGGAATATAACTACTATACTACTGCCCCTTATGTACAGGAATATAACTACTATAATACTGCCCTCTATGTACAAGAATATAACTACTATAATACTGCCCCCTATGTACAGGAATATAACTACTATAATACTGCCCCCTATGTACAGTAATATAACTACTATAATACTGCCCCTTATGTACAGTAATATAACTACTATACTACTGCCCCTTATGTACAGGAATATAACTACTATAATACTGCTCCCTATGTACAAGAATATAACTACTATAATACTGCCCACTATGTACAAGAATATAACTACTATAATACTGCCCACTATGTACAAGAATATAACTACTATAATACTGCCCACTATGTACAAGAATATAACTACTATAATACTGCCCCCTATGTACAAGAATATAACTACTATAATACTGCCTCCTATGTACAGGAATATAACTACTATAATACTGCCCCCTATGTACAAGAATATAACTACTATAATACTGCCCCCTATGTACAGGAATATAACTACTATAATACTGCCCCTATATACAAGAATATAACTACTATAATACTGCCCCCTATGTACAAGAATATAACTACTATAATACTGCCCCTTATGTACAAGAATATAACTACTATAATACTGCCCCCTATGTACAGGAATATAACTCCTATAATACTGCCCCCTATGTACAAGAATATAACTACTATAATACTGTCCCCTATGTACAGGAATATAACTCCTATAATACTGCCCCCTATATACAAGAATATAACTACTATAATACTGCCCCCTATGTACAGGAATATAACTACTATAATACTGCCTCCTATGTACAGGAATATAACTACTATAATACTGCCTCCTATGTACAGGAATATAACTACTATAATACTGCCTCCTATGTACAGGAATATAACTACTATAATACTGCCCCTATGTACAGGAATATAACTACTATAATACTGCTCCCTATGTACAAGAATATAACTACTATAATACAGCCCCCTATGTACAGGAATATAACTACTATAATACTGCCCCTATGTACAGGAATATAACTACTATAATACTGCTCCCTATGTACAAGAATATAACTACTATAATACTGCCCCCTATGTACAGGAATATAACTACTATAATACTGCTCCCTATGTACAAGAATATAACTACTATAATACTGCCCCCTATGTACAAGAATATAACTACTATAATACTGCCCCCTATGTACAGGAATATAACTACTATAATACTGCACCCTATGTACAGGAATATAACTACTATTATACTGCCCCCTATGTACAGGAATATAACTACTATAATACTGCCTCCTATGTACAGGAATATAACTACTATAGTACTGCCCCCTATGTACAAGAATATAACTACTATAATACTGCCCCCTATGTACAAGAATATAACTACTATAATACTGCCCCTTATGTACAAGAATATAACTACTATACTACTGCCCCCTATGTACAAGAATATAACTACTATAATACTGCCTCCTATGTACAAGAATATAACTACTATAATACTGCCCCCTATGTACAAGAATATAACTACTATAATACTGCCCCCTATGTACAGGGATATAACTACTATAATACTGCTTCCTATGTACAAGAATATAACTACTATAATACTGCCCCTTATGTACAAGAATATAACTGCTATAATACTGCCCCCTATGTACAAGAATATAACTACTATAATACTGCTTCCTATGTACAAGAATATAACTACTATAATACTGCCCCCTATGTACAAGAATATAACTACTATAATACTGCCCCTTATGTACAAGAATATAACTACTATAATACTGCTTCCTATGTACAGGAATATAACTACTATAATACTGCCCCCTATGTACAAGAATATAACTACTATAATACTGTCCCCTATGTACAAGAATATAACTACTATAATACTGCCCCCCTATGTACAAGAATATAACTACTATAATACTGCTCCCTATGTACAAGAATATAACTACTATAATACTACACCCTATGTACAGGAATATAACTACTATAATACTGTACCCTATGTACAAGAATATAACTACTATAATACTGTACCCTATGTACAAGAATATAACTACTATAATACTGCCCCCTATGTACAGGAATATAACTACTATAATACTGCCCCCTATGTACAGGAATATAACTACTATAATACTGCCCCCTATGTACAGGAATATAACTACTATAATACTACCCCCTATGTACAAGAATATAACTACTATAATACTGCCCCCTATGTACAAGAATATAACTACTATAATACTACCCCCTATGTACAAGAATATAACTACTATAATACTGCCCCCTATGTACAAGAATATAACTACTATAATACTACCCCCTATGTACAGGAATATAACTACTATAATACTGCCCCCTATGTACAAGAATATAACTACTATAATACTGCCCCCTATGTACAAGAATATAACTACTATAATACTGCCCCCTATGTACAGGAATATAACTACTATAATACTGCCCCCTATGTACAGGAATATAACTACTATAATACTGCCCCTATGTACAGGAATATAACTACTATAATACTGCCCCCTATGTACAAGAATATAACTACTATAATACTGCCCCCTATGTACAAGAATATAACTACTATAATACTGCCCCCTATGTACAAGAATATAATTACTATAATACTGCCCCCTATGTACAGGAATATAACTACTATAATACTGCCCCCTATGTACAAGAATATAACTACTATAATACTGCCCCCTATGTACAGGAATATAACTACTATAATACTGCCCCCTATGTACAAGAATATAACTACTATAATACTGCCCCCCTGTGTACAAGAATATAACTACTATAATACTGCCCTCTATGTACAAGAATATAACTACTATAATACTGCCCCCTATGTACAGGAATATAACTACTATAATACTGCCCCCTATGTACAGGAATATAACTACTATAATACTGCCCCCTATGTACAGGAATATAACTACTATAATACTGCCCCCTATGTGCTGCAGGAATATAACTACTATAATACTGCCCCTATGTACAAGAGCAGTGAAAGTAACAATGTGAAAACGCTAAGACAGAGAGCGGAAATAGAGAAGTGTGCGGCTGTGTATGGGGCAGATAAAGTGACGACTTCTCCACTTTCTTCTGTGATAATCACTTACTATAAAGAACCCGCAGACTTTTCCTGCTTCCTCTCAGATGACACTGGTGCAGCAGATGAAGAACCACACAACATGGTCGATTTGTCTTTGAGGATCCTGGGAAAGCTGGAAACCAGCCAGTGTTATGTATTGTCCCTGGAGAGATGTGTAATCAGACCTCACACTGCTGTGCTCTGTGCTCTCTGCAGCCAGTGTGATGTATTGTCTCTGGAGAGATGTGTAATCAGACCTCACACTGCTGTGCTCTGTGTTCTCTGCAGCCAGTGTGATGTATTGTCCCTGGAGAGATGTGTAATCAGACCTCACACTGCTGTGCTCTGTGCTCTCTGCAGCCAGTGTGATGTATTGTCCCTGGAGAGATGTGTAATCAGACCTCACACTGCTGTGCTCTGTGCTCTCTGCAGCCAGTGTTATGTATTGTCCCTGGAGAGATGTGTAATCAGACCTCACACTGCTGTGCTCTCTGCAGCCAGTGTTATGTATTGTCCCTGGAGAGATGTGTAATCAGACTTCACACTGCTGTGCTCTGTGCTCTCTGCAGCCAGTGTTATGTATTATCCCTGGAGAGATGTGTAATCAGACCTCACACTGCTGTGCTCTGTGCTCTCTGCAGCCAGTGTTATGTATTATCCCTGGAGAGATGTGTAATCAGACCTCACACTGCTGTGATCTGTGCACTCTGCAGCCAGTGTTATGTATTGTCCCTGGAGAGATGTGTAATCAGACCTCACACTGCTGTGCTCTGTGCTCTCTGCAGCCAGTGTTATGTATTATCCCTGGAGAGATGTGTAATCAGACCTCACACTGCTGTGATCTGTGCACTCTGCAGCCAGTGTTATGTATTGTCCCTGGAGAGATGTGTAATCAGACCTTTGTGTACGCTGTTAGTAGCAGCAGGACTGTGATATATTGATTTATATTCCAGGATTATACTGGGACTGTGTCCTCACACTGCTGTGCTCTGTGAACTTTCTAGTAAGACGCTCCTTAGCCACTCCCCTTTACTTCAGAATAATTACTACAGCACTCACTCAGAGCAGAGAAAGGGGACAAGGGAGCAGCTCAATATAGAGAGCACAGCAGTGTGAGGATACACCTCCTGTACAATCCTGGAATATAAATCCATATATCACAGTCCTGCTGCTACTTACAAAATACACAAAGGTCAGATTACACATCTCTCCAGGGACAATACATAACACTGGCTGCAGAGAGCACAGAGCACAGCAGTGTGAGGTCTGATTACACATCTCTCCAGGGACAATACATAACACTGGCTGCAGAGAGCTCAGAGCACAGCAGTGTGAGGTCTGATTACACATCTCTCCAGGGACAATACATAACACTGGCTGCAGAGAGCACAGAGCACAGCAGTGTGAGGTCTGATTACACATCTCTCCAGGGACAATACATAACACTGGCTGCAGGGAGCACAGAGCACAGCAGTGCGAGGTCTGATTACACATCTCTCCAGGGACAGTACATAACACTGGCTGCAGAGAGCACAGAGCACAGCAGTGTGAGGTCTGATTACACATCACTCCAGGGACAATACATAACACTGGCTGCAGGGAGCACAGAGCACAGCAGTGTGAGGTCTGATTACACATCTCTCCAGGGACAGTACATAACACTGGCTGCAGAGAGCACAGAGCACAGCAGTGTGAGGTCTGATTACACATCTCTCCAGGGACAGTACATAACACTGGCTGCAGAGAGCTCAGAGCACAGCAGTGTGAGGTCTGATTACACATCTCTCCAGGGACAATACATAACACTGGCTGCAGAGAGCACAGAGCACAGCAGTGTGAGGACTGATTACACATCTCTCCAGGGACAATACATAACACTGGCTGCAGAGAGCACAGAGCACAGCAGTGTGAGGACTGATCACACATCTCTCCGGGGACTATACATAACACTGGCTGCAGAGAGCACAGAGCACAGCAGGGTGAGGTCTGATTACACATCTATCCAAGGACAATACATCACACTGGCTGCAGAGAGCACAGAGCACAGCAGTGTGAGGTCTGATTACACATCTATCCAAGGACAATACATAACACTGGCTCACCCCTTTAAGGGCCTAAGTGAATGTGGCTTCTCTATACCCCTCCACGTTGGCCCATAATACAGTCAGTAAGTGCCGTTCCGTGACGTTGTGTACCCTGTGCCCCCTGCGTGGTCCTGCGCCCTCCAGCCCCCGCGCCTCATGTGACCTGCAGAATTTGCTAATTCGAGCGAAATCTTTTACGCAGGAGCTAAAAATATTAGAGAGATATTTATAGCTGATCCCCCAGGAGAGGGGGAGGGGGACGCATAGTAATGGCGGAGCGTCAGCCGCGTCACCGGCTCTCACCGCATTCATTACCTGGATGGAGGCGTCTGCTCCGCTGCACACCACAACATTAACCATTTACTGGCCGATAGAGGAAAACCATAGCCGAGGACCTAGATAGTAATGCTCCCTGACAGAGGTGCAGGCACAGATAGTAATGCTACCTGGCAATGGTGCAGGCACAGATAGTACTGCTCCCTGACAGAGGTGCAGGCACAGATAGTACTGCTACCTGACAATGGTGTAGGCACAGATAGTACTGCTCCCTGACAGTGGTGCAGGCACAGATAGTACTGCTCCCTGACAGTAGTGTAGGCACAGATAGTACTGCTCCCTGACAGTGGTGTAGGCACAGATAGTACTGATCCCTGACAATGGTGCAGGCACAGATAGTACTGCTCCCTGACAGAGGTGCAGGCACAGATAGTACTGCTACCTGTCAGTGGTGTAGTCACAGATAGTACTGCTCCCTGGCAGGGGTGTAGGCACAGATAGTACTGCCCCCTGGCAGGGGTGTAGGCACAGATAGTACTGCTCCCTGACAGAGGTGCAGGCACAGATAGTACTGCTCCCTGACAGTGGTGTAGGCACAGATAGTACTGCTCCCTGACAGAGGTGCAGGCACAGATAGTACTGCTACCTGACAATGGTGTAGGCACAGATAGTACTGCTACCTGACAATGGTGCAGGCACAGATAGTACTGCTACCTGTCAGTGGTGTATGCACAGATAGTACTGCTCCCTGACAGAGGTGCAGGCACAGATAGTCCTGCTCCCTGACAGAGGTGCAGGCACAGATAGTAGTGCTCCCTGACAATGGTGTAGGCACAGATAGTACTGCTCCCTGACAGAGGTGCAGGCACAGATAGTACTGCTACCTGACAATGGTGTAGGCACAGATAGTACTGCTACCTGACAATGGTGCAGGCACAGATAGTACTGCTACCTGTCAGTGGTGTAGGCACAGATAGTACTGCTCCCTGACAGAGGTGCAGGCACAGATAGTACTGCTCCCTGACAGAGGTGCAGGCACAGATAGTACTGCTCCCTGACAGAGGTGTAGGCACAGATAGTACTGCTCTCTGACAGTGGTGCAGGCACAGATAGTACTGCTCCCTGACAGAGGTGCAGGCACAGATAGTACTGCTCCCTGACAGTGGTGTAGGCACAGATAGTACTGCTCCCTGACAGTGGTGCAGGCACAGATAGTACTGCTCCCTGACAGAGGTGCAGGCACAGATAGTACTGCTGCCTGACAGTGGTGTAGGCACAGATAGTACTGCTCCCTGACAGAGGTGTAGGCACAGATAGTACTGCTACCTGACAGAGGTGTAGGCACAGATAGTACTGCTCCCTGACAGCAGTGTAGGCACAGATAGTACTGCTCCCTGACAGAGGTGTAGGCACAGATAGTACTGCTACCTGACAGAGGTGTAGGCACAGATAGTACTGCTCCCTGACAGAGGTGCAGGCACAGATAGTACTGCTCCCTGACAGTGGTGTAGGCACAGATAGTACTGCTCCCTGACAGAGGTGTAGGCACAGATAGTACTGCTACCTGACAGAGGTGTAGGCACAGATAGTACTGCTCCCTGACAGAGGTGTAGGCACAGATAGTACTGCTCCCTGACAGCAGTGTAGGCACAGATAGTACTGCTCCCTGACAGAGGTGTAGGCACAGATAGTACTGCTACCTGACAGAGGTGTAGGCACAGATAGTACTGCTCCCTGACAGAGGTGTAGGCACAGATAGTACTGCTACCTGACAGAGGTGTAGGCACAGATAGTACTGCTCCCTGACAGAGGTGCAGGCACAGATAGTACTGCTCCCTGACAGTGGTGTAGGCACAGATAGTACTGCTCCCTGACAGAGGTGTAGGCACAGATAGTACTGCTCCCTGACAGCAGTGTAGGCACAGATAGTACTGCTCCCTGACAGAGGTGTAGGCACAGATAGTACTGCTACCTGACAGAGGTGTAGGCACAGATAGTACTGCTCCCTGACAGAGGTGTAGGCACAGATAGTACTGCTACCTGACAGAGGTGTAGGCACAGATAGTACTGCTCCCTGACAGAGGTGCAGGCACAGATAGTACTGCTCCCTGACAGTGGTGTAGGCACAGATAGTACTGCTCCCTGACAGAGGTGTAGGCACAGATAGTACTGCTACCTGACAGAGGTGTAGGCACAGATAGTACTGCTACCTGACAGAGGTGTAGGCACAGATAGTACTGCTCCCTGACAGCAGTGTAGGCACAGATAGTACTGCTCCCTGACAGAGGTGTAGGCACAGATAGTACTGCTACCTGACAGAGGTGTAGGCACAGATAGTACTGCTCCCTGACAGAGGTGCAGGCACAGATAGTACTGCTCCCTGACAGTGGTGTAGGCACAGATAGTACTGCTCCCTGACAGAGGTGTAGGCACAGATAGTACTGCTCCCTGACAGAGGTGTAGGCACAGATAGTACTGCTCCCTGACAGAGGTGTAGGCACAGATAGTACTGCTCCCTGACAGCGGTGTAGGCACAGATAGTACTGCTCCCTGACAATGGTGTAGGCACAGATAGTACTGCTACCTGACAGTGGTGTAGGCACAGATAGTACTGCTCCCTGACAGAGGTGCAGGCACAGATAGTACTGCTCCCTGACAGAGGTGCAGGCACAGATAGTACTGCTCCCTGACAGAGGTGCAGGCACAGATAGTACTGCTCCCCGACAGTGGTGTAGGCACAGATAGTACTGCTCCCTGATAATGGTGTAGGCACAGATAGTACTGCTCCCTGACAATGGTGTAGGCACAGATAGCACTACTCCCTGAAAATGGTGTAGATACAGATAGTACTGCTCCCTGACAATGGTGTAGGCACAGATAGTACTGCTCCCTGAAAATGACATGGGCACAGAGGACAATGATACAGGCACAGATAGTACTGCTCCCTGTCATATACTAACGTCATACGCTCTATAGCAGAATAAGACCTTACCGTAGTGTCTACTGCTTTCACTTTGTGTGTTGGGATGTGCTTGGGGTTGGGGTCTTCCTTGGACAGGATGACACATCCCTCTCCTCCTAAGGTGACCAGTACGAGGTGACAGCCTCTGGCCAGGAGCGCCGACCCTGCGGCCCCTGCATCACTAGGGCTCCTCACCGGGATCCCTGTCAGTATCTCCGCCTATGGGGAAACATAGGGATCAGGATATATCCCAGAATGGGATCACAGTGGAACAGCTAGGGACCCTGCAGGGAGTCGGTGTCCCCCCATAGCGTGCGGTGCTGTATATGACCTATAGAAAGATCCATAGATCACACAATGTAACAATCTCACCTCACTCTCATTGCAGCAGAAGATATCCGAATGAGAGTAGAAATCGGGGTCCAGGTCAGCTACAGCAGGCGCGGGGTTAAAGATCGTCCTCACTACAGAAAAGGGATACAGGGTGATACATACGTATGAGATGACATGTTATACTGCTGAACACAGCTGATGTGCTCGCTACAGTGTATCAGTCCCCGCCCCCTGGAGACTGGGTGATTAAAATGTAACAAACCCTCAGATGTGTGAGTGCCCACATTCACCGACAGCAAGCAGAGGGTAAATGCTATGATATATGCTGAAGTACAATTAGAGAAGTTCTGATTCAATCACATGTAATGATGCAGTCACATTCGCCATAATGTACGTAAGTCTGTGCTGCAGGGGGCGATCTTGAGCCGAATATGAAAGATCCAGAAAAGACGACTTTACCACCGCACAAGGAAAACACAAAAGCGTCTTATCTGCATAACTCATAGCAGCCGTGTGGCCTGTGGCTCCCGGACAACTTGGCCGCACTCACCCCTACAGCTGGGGCTAATATTCCCGTATGAAGACGAATACGAGATTTTATATAAACAACTTCCTGGTTTACTTAATGAACTGCAAATGTCTCCTCTAACAGGACCGAGAACATAGGCCAAGATGCACCATGTGTACTACTATATATAATACTGCCCCTATGTACAAGACTATAACTACTATAATACCGCCCCCTATGTACAAGAATATAACTACTATAATACTGCCCCCTATGTACAAGAATATAACTACTATAATACTGCCCCCTATGTACAGGAGTATAACTACTATAATACTGCCCCCTATGTACAGGAATATAACTACTATAATACTGCCCCCTATGTACAAGAATATAACTACTATAATACTGCTCCCTAAGTACAAGAATATAACTACTATAATACTGCCCCCTATGTACAGGAATATAACTACTATAATACTGCCCCCTATGTACAGGAATATAACTACTATAATACTGCCCCCTATGTACAAGAATATAACTACTATAATACTGCCCCCCATGTACAAGAATATAGCTACTATACTACTGCCCCCTATTACAGGAATATAACTAATATAATACTGCCCCCTATGTACAAGAATATAACTACTATAATACTGCCCCCTATGTACAAGAATATAACTACTATAATACTGCCCCCTATGTACAAGAATATAACTACTATAATACTGCCCTCTATGTACAAGAATATAACTGCTATAATACTGCCCCCTATGTACAAGAATATAACTGCTATAATACTGCCCCCTATGTACAAGAATATAACTGCTATAATACTGCCCCCTATGTACAAGAATATAACTACTATAATACTGCCCCTATGTACAGGAATATAACTACTATAATACTGCCCCCTATGTACAAGAATATAACTACTATAATACTGCCCCCTATGTACAAGAATATAACTACTATAATACTGCCCCCTATGTACAAGAATATAACTACTATAATACTGCCCCCTATGTACAGGAATATCACTACTATAATACTGCCCCCTATGTACAGGAATATAACTACTATAATACTGCCCCCTATTTACAGGAATATAACTACTATAATACTGCCCCTATGTACAAGAATATAACTACTATAATACTGCCCCCTATGTACAGGAATATAACTACTATAATACTGCCCCTATGTACAAGAATATAACTACTATAATACTGTCCCCTATGTACAGGAATATAACTACTATAATACTGCCCCCTATGTACAAGAATATAACTACTATAATACTGTCCCCTATGTACAGGAATATAACTACTATAATACTGCCCCCTATGTACAAGAATATAACTACTATAATACTGCCCCCTATGTACAGGAATATAACTAATATAATACTGCCCCCTATGTACAAAAATATAATGACTATAATACTGCCCCCTATGTACAAGAATATAACTGCTATAATACTGCCCCCTATGTACAAGAATATAACTGCTATAATACTGCCCCCTATGTACAAGAATATAACTGCTATAATACTGCCCCCTATGTACAAGAATATAACTACTATAATACTGCCCCTACGTACAGGAATATAACTACTATAATACTGCCCCCTATGTACAAGAATATAACTACTATAATACTGCCCCCTATGTACAAGAATATAACTACTATAATAGTGCCCCCTATGTACAAGAATATAACTACTATAATACTGCCCCCTATGTACAGGAATATCACTACTATAATACTGCCCCCTATGTACAGGAATATAACTACTATAATACTGCCCCCTATGTACAAGAATATAACTACTATAATACTGCCCCCTATGTACAAGAATATAACTACTATAATACTGCCCCCTATGTACAGGAATATAACTACTATAATACTGCCCCTATGTACAAGAATATAACTACTATAATACTGTCCCCTATGTACAGGAATATAACTACTATAATACTGCCCCCTATGTACAAGAATATAACTACTATAATACTGTCCCCTATGTACAGGAATATAACTACTATAATACTGCCCCCTATGTACAAGAATATAACTACTATAATACTGTCCCCTATGTACAGGAATATAACTACTATAATACTGTCCCCTATGTACAGGAATATAACTACTATAATACTGCCCCCTATGTACAAGAATATAACTACTATAATACTGTCCCCTATGTACAAGAATATAACTACTATAATACTGCCCCCTATGTACAGGAATATAACTACTATAATACTGCCCCTCTATGTACAAGAATATAACTACTATAATACTGCCCCCTATGTACAAGAATATAACTACTATTATACCCCCGCTCCTGTGTGCGGCTCTCAGCGCCTCCAGTGACACTTGGGGGGTGATCTCCAGTTGGCACACTAGTACCCGGGCTCCGGTGATGGCTCCTGAGGCTTTGGTCAGATCTTCAGGACTCAGCAGTAGATTTGCTCCGGCAACGATAACAATGGCGTTCTGTCCTGAGGACAAACATCACTGAGAGTCAATCGTTTGTTGGACACTGACAGCAAGCAGAGATCCTGTAAATATCTGACAGTATTTGGTCACCTTCTGCGTTCACTATGATGGAGGCGGCTCCGGTAGCGGCTGCCGCGGTCTGTAACACAAAGTCTGCAAGACAGGAGAGGATCATGTGAACAGGCGTGTAACATGTAACGCTGAGGGGCAGGACACGGATAGTACCCTGCACCTCCATATCAGGCAGCAGGGGGGCGCCGGCTGTGAGACTGAGCAGAGAGAGGGCAGGGTACATGCAAGACTGCGCTCAGGGCCATGGCACGGCAGCGAGAGGTCAGGGGTGGTCACTTACCTGTGCAGACCTTGTTCTTCTTGAAGTTTTCAATGTAATTGTTTCCAAAAGAATCGTCACCGACCTGAATATAGAGAAATAGACCGTTAGAAGGAGGCAGTCAGAAAGAGGCAGTCAGAAGGAGGCAGTCAGAAGGAGGCAGTCAGAAGGAGGCAGTCAGAAGGAGGCAGTCAGAAGGAGGCAGTCAGAAGGAGGCAGTCAGAAGGAGGCAGTCAGAAGGAGGCAGTCAGAAGGAGGCAGTCAGAAGGAGGCAGTCAGAAAGAGGCAGTCAGAAAGAGGCAGTCAGAAAGAGGCAGTCAGAAGGAGGCAGTCAGAAGGAGGCAGTCAGAAAGAGGCAGTCAGAAAGAGGCAGTCAGAAAGAGGCAGTCAGAAAGAGGCAGTCAGAAAGAGGCAGTCAGAAGGAGGCCGTCAGAAGGAGGCAGTCAGAAAGAGGCAGTCAGAAAGAGGCAGTCAGAAAGAGGCAGTCAGAAAGAGGCAGTCAGAAAGAGGCAGTCAGAAAGAGGCAGTCAGAAAGAGGCAGTCAGAAGGAGGCAGTCAGAAGGAGGCAGTCAGAAAGAGGCAGTCAGAAAGAGGCAGTCAGAAAGAGGCAGTCAGAAAGAGGCAGTCAGAAAGAGGCAGTCAGAAAGAGGCAGTCAGAAAGAGGCCGTCAGAAGGAGGCCGTCAGAAAGAGGCAGTCAGAAGGAGGCAGTCAGAAGGAGGCCGTCAGAAGGAGGCCGTCAGAAGGAGGCCGTCAGAAGGAGGCCGTCAGAAGGAGGCCGTCAGAAGGAGGCCGTCAGAAGGAGGCCGTCAGAAGGAGACGGAGACGGTCAGAAAGAGACGGCCAGAAGGAGGCTGTCAGAAAGAAACCTCTGCTTGCTGCAACAAAACAAGGACATTCTTGCCCAAAACTAAGATGGAACCAAGCAACACTGATACATTGTAGCAAACTGGGCCACTGTTAGGCTGAATTCACACGACGGTTGGGGGACGGCAATGGGCGGTGCTATGGTTATGCGCCCGGTCCTATCTTTTCCCGTATTACAGCGCCGTGCGCCATATGTCTCTAGGGAGAGGGGCGGTGCTACGGCACAACGGGCACACACGAGTGTGAACGCAGCCTTATGGTGAGAAGGAAACTTTTAGGTCCCCACACTGCTGTGCTCTTTGTTCTCTGCACTTCACTAAAGCAGTCAGTCAGAGCAGTACAATACAGAGAGAACAGTGCACAGCAGTGTGAGGACACACCCTCAGTAGTGCACTTGGTGAAGATTGAATCCTGGAATATAAATCCATACGCCACAGTCCTGCTGCTACTAATAACATACACAAATGTATGATTACGTATCTCTTCAGGGACAATACCTAACACTAACTGATGATAGCACAGAGCACAGCAGTGTGAGGACACGCCCATGTGTGCAAATGGGCAGCGTACCTGCAAAGAGCTTTGTCTGGGTTCCATAGCAGACATTCCACTAAGATAATGAACTTATTATAAAGGCTCCATGACTGGCACCAGGATGAGAGAGAGTATCTGCGGACAAACAGCAGAGTCCTGCAGGGAGCAATGAGGGTGTAGTAATACCACCAGGAAGGAAGAGCGCCACCACCAGGACTAACACAGGAATCACCAATATAGGCTGCCTGGAACAGCAACGCCAACAACAACTAACTCAGAAATAATACCGCCAGGAGAGACATAGGTTACATAGTGCCAGGAGACAAGAGGAGATACAGAGAACACGGCGTATAGTGTCTAATAAGGGGAGGGGCTTGTACATAGGGGGCAGTATTATAGTAGTTATATTCCTACACATAGGGGGCAGTATTATAGTAGTTCTATTCCTACACATAGGGGGCAGTATTATAGTAGTTATATTCTTGTACATAGGGGGCAGTATTATAGTAGTTATATTCTTGTACATAGGAGGCAGTATTATAGTAGTTATATTCCTGTACATAGGGGCAGTATTATAGTAGTTATATTCCTGTACATAGGGGCAGTATTATAGTAGTTATATTCTTGTACATAGGGGCAGTATTATAGTAGTTATATTCTTGTACATAGGGGGCAGTATTATAGTAGTTATATTCCTGTTCATAGGGGGCAGTATTATAGTAGTTATATTCCTGTTCATAGGGGGCAGTATTATAGTAGTTATATTCTTGTACATAGGGGGCAGTATTATAGTAGTTATATTCTTGTACATAGGGGGCAGTATTATAGTAGTTATATTCTTGTACATAGGGGACAGTATTATAGTAGTTATATTCTTGTACATAGGGGGCAGTATTATAGTAGTTATATTCTTGTACATAGGGGGCAGTATTATAGTAGTTATATTCTTGTACATAGGGGCAGTATTATAGTAGTTATATTCTTGTACATAGGGGGCAGTATTATAGTAGTTATATTCCTGTTCATAGGGGGCAGTATTATAGTAGTTATATTCTTGTACATAGGGGGCAGTATTATAGTAGTTATATTCTTGTACATAGGGGGCAGTATTATAGTAGTTATATTCTTGTACATAGGGGGCAGTATTATAGTAGTTATATTCTTGTACATAGGGGACAGTATTATAGTAGTTATATTCTTGTACATAGGGGGCAGTATTATAGTAGTTATATTCCTGTACATAGGGGGCAGTATTATAGTAGTTATATTCCTGTACATAGGGGGCAGTATTATAGTAGTTATATTCTTGTACATAGGGGGCAGTATTATAGTAGTTATATTCCTGTACATAGGGGGTAGTATTATAGTAGTTATATTCTTGTACATAGGGGGCAGTATTATAGTAGTTATATTCTTGTACATAGGGGGCAGTATTATAGTAGATATTTCCTGTACATAGGGGGCAGTATTATAGTAGTTATATTCTTGTACATAGGGGACAGTATTATAGTAGTTATATTCTTGTACATAGGGGGCAGTATTATAGTAGTTATATTCCTGTACATAGGGGCAGTATTATAGTAGTTATATTCCTGTTCATAGGGGGCAGTATTATAGTAGTTATATTCTTGTACATAGGGGGCAGTATTATAGTAGTTATATTCTTGTACATAGGGGGCAGTATTATAGTAGTTATATTCTTGTACATAGGGGGCAGTATTATAGTAGTTATATTCTTGTACATAGGGGACAGTATTATAGTAGTTATATTCTTGTACATAGGGGGCAGTATTATAGTAGTTATATTCCTGTACATAGGGGGCAGTATTATAGTAGTTATATTCCTGTACATAGGGGGCAGTATTATAGTAGTTATATTCTTGTACATAGGGGGCAGTATTATAGTAGTTATATTCCTGTACATAGGGGGTAGTATTATAGTAGTTATATTCTTGTACATAGGGGGCAGTATTATAGTAGTTATATTCTTGTACATAGGGGGCAGTATTATAGTAGTTATATTCTTGTACATAGGGGGCAGTATTATAGTAGATATTTCCTGTACATAGGGGGCAGTATTATAGTAGTTATATTCTTGTACATAGGGGGCAGTATTATAGTAGTTATATTCTTGTACATAGGGGGCAGTATTATAGTAGTTATATTCCTGTACCCAGGGGGCAGTATTATAGTAGTTATATACCTGTACATAGGGGGCAGTATTATAGTAGTTATATACCTGTACATAGGGGGCAGTATTATAGTAGTTATATCCCTGTACATAGAGGACAGTATTATAGTAGTAATATTCCTGTACATAGGGGGCAGTATTATAGTAGTTATATTCTTGTACATGGGGGGCAGTATTATAGTAGTTATATTCTTGTACATAGGGGGCAGTATTATAGTAGTTATATTCTTGTACATAGGGGGCAGTATTATAGTAGTTATATTCTTGTACATAGGGGGCAGTATTATAGTAGTTATATTCCTGTACATAGGGGGCAGTATTATAGTAGTTATATTCCTGTACATAGGGGACAGTATTATAGTAGTTATATTCCTGTACATAGGGGGCAGTATTATAGTAGTTATATTCTTGTACATGGGGGGCAGTATTATAGTAGTTATATTCTTGTACATAGGGGGCAGTATTATAGTAGTTATATTCTTGTACATAGGGGGCAGTATTATAGTAGTTATATTCCTGTACATAGGGGGCAGTATTATAGTAGTTATATTCCTGTACATAGGGGGCAGTATTATAGTAGTTATATTCCTGTACATAGGGGGCAGTATTATAGTAGTTATATTCTTGTACATAGGGGGCAGTATTATAGTAGTTATATTCCTGTACATAGGGGGCAGTATTATAGTAGTTATATTCCTGTACATTAGGGGCAGTATTATAGTAGTTATATTCTTGTACATAGGGGCAGTATTATAGTAGTTATATTCCTGTACATAGGGGGCAGTATTATAGTAGTTATATTCTTGTACATAGGGGACAGTATTATAGTAGTTATATTCTTGTACATAGGGGGCAGTATTATAGTAGTTATATTCCTGTACATAGGGGGCAGTATTATAGTAGTTATATTCCTGTACATAGGGGGCAGTATTATAGTAGTTATATTCCTGTACATAGGGGGCAGTATTATAGTAGTTATATTCTTGTACATAGGGGGCAGTATTATAGTAGTTATATTCCTGTACATAGGGGGCAGTATTATAGTAGTTATATTCTTGTACATAGGGGACAGTATTATAGTAGTTATATTCCTGTACATAGGGGACAGTATTATAGTAGTTATATTCTTGTACATAGGGGGCAGTATTATAGTAGTTATATTCCTGTACATAGGGGGCAGTATTATAGTAGTTATATTCCTGTACATAGGGGGCAGTATTATAGTAGTTATATTCCTGTACATAGGGGACAGTATTATAGTAGTTATATTCCTGTACATAGGGGGCAGTATTATAGTAGTTATATCCCTGTACATAGGGGGCAGTATTATAGTAGTTATATTCTTGTACATAGTGGGGCAGTATTATAGTAGTTATATTCCTGTACATTAGGGGCAGTATTATAGTAGTTATATTCCTGTACATTAGGGGCAGTATGTGACCAGGGGTAGTTGAGGACAATCTCTGTAACAATTACATCTTTGTACTATAAGTAGACATGAAATGTGTGAACGAGAGACTAAACAATGCATGATGTCAGGACATTGGTATGAAGTGATGTTGGGGGCTGAGCAGCAGTGTTACCAGTGAGGGGTCATACATTCGGAGGACACACGGTCACTAGTGTTCAGACCACCTATAACACTACTTCAGTATCATCCCCACCGTACAAATCTATTTATGTGATGACATCATGGCTGCCCACATACCTTCACATCAGGCCCAGTCAGAAGCAGGACTTACCATATTCTTACTATAGTTTTGAGGCACAACAATATTTGTTTAATTTATTGGGGTAATTCAGTGCATAGAAGATCCCTTTAAAAGGGTTGTCTAATGGCGGCGTTTTCTTGAAACAGCGCCACCGTTGTGTCTAGTCTGTGCCTGGTACTGCAGGTCAGAGGTCAGTGTTACTCACATGAAAGAAGAGGTGGTGCAGTACCAGATACAGACACAAGTGGCGCTGTTTCTGGGTAGATTGTAAAGCCTTTTGTCTGACCCCATAGAAGGGAGAAATTCCGTACATATTTGTATAACTTGGGATGAGGTCAGGCTGCAGGACGCTGCGCTGATTAATGGGAATGAAATCCGATTATTTAGTCTCTGAGCCGGAGGAATTTCCTATGTGACACGGAAGGATCCGGTGCGGAAGTCCTGCTTCCTTCTCCGCTGCGCTGGTGGATGCGTTACCTTACAGACCATGGCGGTGCTGGCCCCGAGGCGAGACGCCTGGATGCACTGATTGGCTCCTTTGCCCCCAAAACCGATGAAAAACTTGCTCCCGTGTATGGTCTCTCCTGCTCTGGGCAGACGAGGGGTTAAACTGCGGAGACATGAACAGTCATAAAGGGGGGCTCTGCGCCGTGTTCACACTTAGTGGCTACATTTTGGATTTTAAAGGGGTCCTCAAACACCAGACCATTAATGGGCAGTCCTCAGATCACTACCAGGTCCAGCACTGTTCAGACAGCGCCGCACACTGTGTAGTGGCCAGGCTGTGTTACTGCAATAGCGCAGCATGGCCACTCTAAAGGCTACAGCGCTGCTTGCTTCTTACTCTGTGCATCGCTAATATCAGCTGATCTGTGTGGTCCCAGGTGTCCCCAAGGATCTACAATAACTTGTGAGTCTTGGAGAATCCCTTTAATCAGACTTTTATGAATATGGTTAGTAGCAGCAGGACTGTGATAGATGGATGTATATTCCAGGATTGTACTGGGGATGTGTCCTCACACTGCTGTGCACTATGCTATCTGCAGCCAGTGTTATGTATTATCCCAGGAGAGATGTGTAATAAGACCTTTGTGTGTTAGTAGCAGCAGGACTGTGATATATGGGTGTATATTCCAGATTTGCAGCTTCTCCAAGTGTAATGGTGGTGTGTCATCACACTGTTCTCTGAAGCCCAGTGTTATGTACTGTACCGGCAGGGATGTGTAATAAGACCTTTGTGTATGTTGTTAGTAGCAGCAGTACTGTGTTATACAAATTTATATTCCAGGATTGTAGCTTTTACATGTCTAACTGGTCAAGACTACAGCAGCTATTCAGAACAGAGGAAAGAAGACGTAGAACCATTCAATGCCAAAAGCCAAGAGCACAGCAGTGTGAGGACACTCCTGGTACATTCCTGGAATTTAAATCCATATATCACAGTCCTGCTGCTACTCACAACATATACAGAGGTATAATTACATATCTCTGCAGGAGAAATACATGTGGGAACACTGGTTGCAGAGAGCACAGAGCACAGCAGTGTGAGGATACAACCCCGGCGCACTTGGTGGAGCTACTCTGGGATATAAATCCATATATCACCGTCCAGTAGAAACCTACACAAAGATCTAATGACACAACTCCTCAGGGACAATACATAACTCTGGCTGCTGTCTGTATGGTCACTCCTGCTGACAGGTTCCCTTGCTGGTGTTGGGGCAAGGTACGTTAGGGCGACGCTGAATACATTCCTCTCCTGCTGTATTAGAGCTGAGATTCTGCTCCAGTGACTCTGTGGCTCCTCTGCACATTATGACCTCGCACTGACCCAGCACCTCCTCCTGCGCCTCCTCCTCCTCCTGCGCCTCCTTCTGCGCCTCCTCCGCCTCCACCAGAATTTCTCTTTATCCCTTCATTCTGTTCCCAATAAAAGAGTCGGAAAATCCGTCCTTAACATCCAGGGGCTTCTACCTGCGCTTTGTATAATGGATTCTACACTAAAGGAAGGAATTCGAAGAATGTTGGGACCTTACAGACAGACATCAAAGGCTTCTACACAGAAATCACAGCCCACCGGCCCACCAGGGGTAAAATGAGGGCAAGCTACGAGACTAAGGCTTCTATGCAGAAATCACAGCCCACCGGCCCACCAGGGGTAAAATAAAGGCAACCTAGTGGACTAAGGCCTCTACACAGAAATCACAGCGCCCTGGCCCACCAGGGGTAAAATGAGGGCAACCTACTGGATTTAGGAGTCTACACAAATCACAGCATTCACCAGCCCACCAGGGATAAAATGAGGGTGGCCTAGTGTATTAAGGCATCTACACAGCCCTTGTCCAACCCACAAGGGGTAGTATGAGGGCAGCAATGGACTGAGGCTTCTATACAGAAATCACATCCCCCCTCCAGCCCACCCGGGGTGATGTATATGTAAGACGGCTTCTACATAGAGATCACACGGCAGGTGGAGATCTTTCCGTGCGGCGGGATGTCATCCTGCGCTATTTATTTAGGCAACTAATATCCAGCTGATGACATCATAGTCTATCACCATGGTTACCGCTGTGACAAACAGGTGACCTCACGCCTGCCAGGCTACAGTCCAGGCTGCCCCTTAAAGGGACACGGACCTCTTTGGCAGCACTAGCTATAGTCACGTTGCTGTGAGCAGGTTTGCCAACTTTTACTAATTGCTGCAGGACAAAAAAAAACAGAGTCCACAGCTACTATGCACATCTATGCATCGCCATGGCTGCAGACTACAAATAGTTCCTGTGTAGTCTGATCCTTCAGGCATAGGTTATCCTTCTCCTACTGCCTGGTGGAGGAGATATAATCTGTGTAATATAGATCTTGTTAGGGGCAACACGGTGGCTCAGTGGTTAGCACTACAGCCTTGCAGCACGGTGGCTCAGTGGTTAGCACTACAGCCTTGCAGCACGATGGCTCAGTGGTTAGCACTACAGCCTTGCAACACGGTGGCTCAGTGGTTAGCACTACAGCCTTGCAGCACATGGCTCAGTGGTTAGCACTACAGCAGTGCAGCGTTGGGGACCTGGGTTCAAGTCCCAGAGTCAACATCTGCAAAGAGTTTTTATGTTCTCTCTGTGTTTCTGCGGGTTTCCTCCGGTTTCCTCCCACACTCCAAAACATACTGGTAGGTGATTAGATTGTGAGCCCCATTGGGGACAGGGACTGATCTGGCAAACGCCGCGGAATCTGTGTGCGCTATATAAAGAATTAATATTATTGTTTCCCTTTTCACCGGTAAAGCTCTAAAAAATTTTTAGATTCCCTCAGTAAACACTCCCGGCCTCCTGCGGGGTCTCTAGTTACTTCCTGATGATCTCAGTTTATATTCTCTATGTGACCACCTGCTCTATTTCTGATGAGTGAAAGCCGGATGTATTTCATTTTTGATTAACCCTTTAAAGGGAACCTGTCAGCAGTTGTGACCACACAGACAGCTGTAAGTGTTATGTATTGTCCCTGGAGAGATGTGTAATCAGACCTTTGTGTATGTTGTTAATAGCAGCAGGACTGTGAGATATGGGTTTATATTCCAGGATTGTCATGGGGACGTGTCCTCACACTGCTGCGCTCTGTGCAGCCAGTCTAAGATGGAGAGATGTGTTCTCAGACCTTTGCATAGTTATTTGTTAGTAGAAGCAGGACTGTGAGCTATGGGTTTATATTCCAAAATTGGAATACTGGGGACGTGTCCTCACACTGCTGTGCTCTGTGCAGCAAGTCTAAGATGGAGAGATGTGTAACCAGACCTTTGTGTATGTTGTTAGTAGCAGCAGGACTGTGATAAACGGATTTATATTCAAGGACTGTAGCTTCTCTAAGTGCACTGGAGGTGTGTCATCAAAGATTGCAGAGAGCACAGCAGTGTGAGGACACCCCCCAGTGCAATAAAAAAAATCTACAATCAAGGACTATAAATCCATGCATCACAGTCCTGTTGCTACTAACAAAATACACAAAGATACGATTACACATCTTTCCAAGGACAATACCCAACACTGTCTGCAGAGAGAACAGCAGTGTGAGGACATCCCCCCATTACAATTCTGGAATATAAATCCATGTATCACAGTCCTGCTGCTACTACCGACATATACAAAGGTCTAATTACACATCTTTCCAGGGAATATACGGCTGCAGTGTAGTAGCTGGGATCCGTGATAGATGAGGTACAGGCGGGCAGTAGCCATGGTATATAGATATATATGTCACTTACCTGACTAGGTCAGTCATACAGGATCCCACCACCACTACCTGGGGACTGAGCGGATCCATCCTGCTGCAGAAAGAGAATAAAGTGAATAATCAAAACTTCTGGAGGCCGGTGCAAAGGTCACATCCAGACCTTTCCCCTGCCGCTGCTACTGTGTCAGCGGGACAGGACAGCAGGTACAGCCGGGCCCCTGCATGTGCAGTATATGGGACCCGTACTCGCTCTAATAAATCACAAACAGCATTACAACTCCTAATGGGGGGGGGGGGGGCATGACCCTCATACTCAATCCTCTACAAGCAATCAGAGAGCAGGAAGCTGCGCCCCAGGCCGATGTCCAGCCTTACAGGAGCCCAGATGCCTCCCAGACATGAAGCTATCCCAGATGCAGACCAGCTTACATGGCTGAGAGTGATAGCTGACAAGACATGCTACTTCCTAACTAACACTTCCTGTCAGACAGCTACTTCCTGTCAACTACTTCCCACTTCCTTCCAATCTTCTTCCTGTCGGACAGCTACTTCCTTCCAATCTTCTTCCTGTCAGACAGCTACTTCCTTCCAATCTTCTTCCTGTCGAACAGCTACTTCCTTCCAATCTTCTTCCTGTCGGACAGCTTCTTCCTTCCAATCTTCTTCCTGTCGGACAGCTACTTCCTTCCAATCTTCTTCCTGTCGAACAGCTACTTCCTTCCAATCTTCTTCCTGTCGGACAGCTTCTTCCTTCCAATCTTCTTCCTGTCGGACAGCTTCTTCCTTCCAATCTTCTTCCTGTCGGACAGCTTCTTCCTTCCAATCTTCTTCCTGTCGGACAGCTTCTTCCTTCCAATCTTCTTCCTGTCGGACAGCTTCTTCCTTCCAATCTTCTTCCTGTCGGACAGCTTCTTCCTTCCAATCTTCTTCCTGTCGGACAGCTTCTTCCTTCCAATCTTCTTCCTGTCGGACAGCTTCTTCCTTCCAATCATCTTCTTCTTCCTGTCAGACAGCTACTTCCTTCCAATCATCTTCTTCTTCCTGGTCTGAAAGTTACTTCCTGTCACAACTACATGATGTGATAAAGTCACTTCCTGTCAACTACTTCCAATGACACAACTTCTTTATATAAAAAAGATTCTTCCTGTTGAACAGCTAATTCTTCCCATTACTTCCTTCCAATCTTCTTCTTCTTCCTGTCAGCTTCTCCCTTCCAATCTTCTTCCTGTCAGCTTCTCCCTTCCAATCTTCTTCCTTTCAGACAGCTATTTTCTTCCAATCGTCTTCTACCTGTCAGACAGCTACTTCCTTTTAATCTTTTTCCTGTCAGACAGCTCCTTCCTTTAGATCAACTTCATGTCAGCCAACTATTTCCTTTACATCACCTTCTTGTCACTGAGATACTTCCTTTTAATCTTCCTCCTGTCGGACAGCCCCTTCCTTCCAATCTTCCTCCTGCCGGACAGCCCCTTCCTTCCAATCTTCCTCCTGCCGGACAGCCCCTTCCTTCCAATCTTCCTCCTGTCGGACAGCCCCTTCCTTCCAATCTTCTTCCTGTCGGACAGCCACTTCCTTCCAATCTTCTTCCTGCCGGACAGCCCCTTCCTTCCAATCTTCCTCCTGTCGGACAGCTTCTTCCTTCCAATCTTCCTCCAGTCGGACAGCCCCTTCCTTCCAGTCTTCCTCCTGTCGGGCAGCCCCTTCCTTCCAGTCTTCCTCCTGTCGGGCAGCCCCTTCCTTCCAGTCTTCCTCCTGTCGGGCAGCCCCTTCCTTCCAGTCTTCCTCCTGTCGGGCAGCCCCTTCCTTCCAGTCTTCCTCCTGTCGGGCAGCCCCTTCCTTCCAGTCTTCCTCCTGTCGGACAGCTTCTACCTTCCAGTCTTCCTCCTGTCGGACAGCTTCTACCTTCCAATCTTCTTCCTGTCGGACAGCTTCTTCCTTCCAATCTTCCTCCTGTCGGACAGCTTCTTCCTTCCAATCTTCCTCCTGTCGGACAGCCCCTTCCTTCCAATCTTCCTCCTGTCGGACAGCTTCTTCCTTCCAATCTTCTTCCTGTCGGACAGCTTCTTCCTTCCAATCTTCCTCCTGTCGGGCAGCCCCTTCCTTCCAATCTTCCTCCTGTCGGGCAGCCCCTTCCTTCCAGTCTTCCTCCTGTCGGACAGCTATTTCCTTCCAATCTTCCTCCTGTCGGACAGCTTCTTCCTTCCAGTCTTCTGTTTTGTGTTAGCCAGCGATTTCCTGTTATACAACATCTTCCCATCAGACAGTGAGTTACTTTTCATCTACTAGTGATGGGAAGTCCGTCTCTCCGTAGTGATCTGGATCATTAGGCTCTTCCCTATTCCATGTATAATATTGGGCTTCAGGCCAGTGCCCCCCCCCCCTCTTAACATGATTTAGTCAGATTAAAGGGGGCGTGGCAAGCTGATTGGGGGTGGGGTTCAGAGAGCTATCTGTTCACTGAAGGGAGACAACTCCCGTCGTTCGCGCAAAGGAGACGACTTTTCGTGCCCAACAACCCATCACTTTCCTCTACGTCCAGGTTATTTCCGGATATTACGCCCCGGCTCTATGGGATGGGACTGGACTGAGCTGCAGTACCACTCACAACCTGCAGACAGAGGAGGCGCCAGCACAGAATCAAAAAACAAAAGACCCTCCCTGAGACTGGGGAAATATCCAGTGCACATGAGGTTATTGTAACGAACCCTCAGCTGTGAAAAGTATCAGGTCTGTGAGAAAGCTGCAGTATTGAAGTAGTAACGGCTGCTGAAGGGGGACTACAACTCCCAACCTCCCCATCCGCCTGTCACTCACATATCTCACTCTCCCGCTCCCCGCTGGCTGCTGGGAACGCACCACGTGTCCTACATCATCCAACCGCAACGCGCCCTCTCGCCCACGTGACCTCCCAACGCGGAAATACCCGGAAGGCGGAGCTGTCGCTATGGAGACGCGTTATCAGTACAAAGGGCTGCCCCGTGCACTGCCTGACTGGAAAGTCTACCGGTGGACAGACTGTGCGGCTCCTCTGCGGCATTCCTACCATGTATTATTGAGGTTTAGACTGACACATTGCGATATATTCAGTCACTAGGTACTAAGCCTCCAGTCTGCGGCTGGCAGTGATAAGACAGCATGGAGCGGGGTCCTGACAGGAGGGCCTGAGGTTGCTGGAGGCAGGACTCGGCTTGTACAGGGGGTGAGTGGCCGGGATGCTCGGGGTTGTAGTGCTCAGTGGTGATGTGCAGGCGGGACCAGCTCCGGGACCGATATCTTATACATCACAGGACAACATCCAGCCAGTGTACAGCCCCGCCCACCTGCTCTGAGTGACTGCTGCTGTATTCACTCTGTACACAGAGCACAGCAGTGTGAGGACACACTTCCAGTATAATGTGGGAATATAAATCCACATATCACAGGGACAATACATAACACTGGCTGCAGAGCGCACAGCAGTGTGAGGTCTGATTACACATCTCTCCAGGGACAATGCGTAACACTGGCTGCAGAGAGCACAGAGCACAGCAGTGTGAGGTCTGATTACACATCTCTCCAGGGACAGTACATAACACTGGCTGCAGAGAGCACAGCAGTGTGAGGTCTGATTACACATCTCCAGGGACAATACATAACACTGGCTGCAGAGAGCACAGAGCACAGCAGTGTGAGGTCTGATTACACATCTCTCCAGGGACAATACATGACACTGGCTGCAGAAAGCACAGAGCACAGCAGTGTGAGGTCTGATTACACATCTCTCCAGGGACAATACATAACACTGGCTGCAGAGAGCACAGAGCACAGCAGTGTGAGGTCTGATTACACATCACTCCAGGGACAATACATAACACTGGCTGCAGAGAGCACAGAGCACAGCAGTGTGAGGTCTGATTACACATCTCTCCAGGGACACTACCTAACACTGGCTGCAGAGAGCACAGAGCACAGCAGTGTGAGGTCTGATTACACATCTCTCCAGGGACAGCACATAACACTGGCTGCAGAGAGCACAGAGCACAGCAGTGTGAGGTCTGATTACACATCTCTCCAGGGACAATACATAACACTGGCTGCAGAGAGCACAGAGCACAGCAGTGTGAGGTCTGATTACACATCTCTCCAGGGACAATACATAACACTGGCTGCAGAGAGCACAGAGCACAGCAGTGTGAGGTCTGATTACACATCTCTCCAGGGACAATACCTAACACTGGCTGCAGAGAGCACAGCAGTGTGAGGTCTGATTACACATCTCTCCAGGGACAATACATAACACTGGCTGCAGAGAGCACAGAGCACAGCAGTGTGAGGACACACCCCCAGGACAATTCTGGAATACGAATCCATATATCACATATCAAAGTCCTGCTGCTACAAACACCATACACAAAGGTCTGATGTCACATCTCTCCAAAGACAATACATAACACTGACTGCACAGTGCATAGCAGTGTGAGGACATGCCCCCATTAGTACAATCATGGAATATAAATTCGGGTATCATTACATATGACAGGTTCTGTCAGTGGCCGGTTTGGAATGTCTTGTGGCCTCAGATACAAGGTGTCTATCCGGTCCCTCCATTAGTTCTGAAAGTATCTGATCACACGGCTGAGAATTAGATACCTGCGTCCTGAGTATTAATTCCCCGGAATGTAAACATTCATACTGTGAAAGCTTCTATTGTATGACAACAAGCAGAGGTCTTCCAACTATGAATAATTCACTCATTATGGGACCCTCTGCCATTATGGGACCCCCCACTAATGATGGGATCCTGCTTCCCCCTAATGATGGGACACCACTCCCCCCTAAAAATTGTGGCTCATCTCCCCTGATGGGGCCCTGCTTTCCCCTAAAGGATGGGGCCCTGCTTTCCCCTAAAGGATGGGGCCCTGCTTTCCCCTAAAGGATGGGGCCCTGCTTTCCCCTAAAGGATGGGGCCCTGCTTTCCCCTAAAGGATGGGGCCCTGCTTTCCCCTAAAGGATGGGGCCCTGCTTTCCCCTAAAGGATGGGGCCCTGCTTTCCCCTAAAGGATGGGGCCCTGCTGTCCCCTAAAGGATGGGGCCCTGCTGTCCCCTAATGGATGGGGCCCTGCTGTCCCCTAATGGATGGGGCCCTGCTTTCCCCTAATGGATGGGGCCCTGCTTTCCCCTAATGGATGGGGCCCTGCTTTCCCCTAATGGATGGGGCCCTGCTTTCCCCTAATGGATGGGGCCCTGCTTTCCCCTAATGGATGGGGCCCTGCTTTCCCCTAATGGATGGGGCCCTGCTTTCCCCTAATGGATGGGGCCCTGCTTTCCCCTAATGGATGGGGCCCTGCTTTCCCCTAATGGATGGGGCCCTGCTTTCCCCTAATGGATGGGGCGCTGCTTTCCCCTAATGGATAGGGCCCTGCTTTCCCCTAATGGATGGGGCGCTGCTTTCCCCTAATGGATGGGGCCCTGCTTTCCCCTAATGGATGGGGCCCTGCTTTCCCCTAATGGATGGGGCGCTGCTTTCCCCTAATGGATGGGGCGCTGCTTTCCCCTAATGGATGGGGCGCTGCTTTCCCCTTATGATGGTAGTTGTGATCTTTGGCTTCCAGATTTTTGCTGTAGTAGATGAAAACGAGTATTTCCTGATATTTAGGGTTTCTTTGCTCTCTCTCCAGGTTCTGACTCGGCACAATGTCCCCGGAAGTCACTTTAAACCGCATTGCCCCCGCACTGTCCCCCTTCATATCCAGTGTGGTCCGGAATGGGAAGGTGGGGCTGGACTCCACCAGCTGCCTGCGGATAACGGACCTGAAATCCGGGTAGGTGACTGCAGACGTTGGGGGACATTTATCAGGGCTAATACACCGGAAAACATCATAGAAGCCCTAAAATAATCCAAATATATTCTCCTGTACACAAGCGCCACGCCAGGGGGTCATGGAGGGTCTTAAAGGGGGGGCGCGCACCTAGACCATGTGACTGTACACTGTGAACATTCACGCTGGATACATCAGGAATCCTAAGCCTCATGATGTATCCGGCGGTGCTGGAGGGGCTCCCATCACACTTCTGACAAACCTCCCCCTATGTGTATAAGTTTGTGCCCCCTCTGCTTCACTGACACCTAAGGTCATTTATCTGGCCTGAAAGAGCAGGAAGCAGAGACTTTACACAACAATGGACTCCCCCCTCTGAGAGTCAAAGCTCCATTGCATCGTGTGAGCGGGAGATGGGTTCATGATGCTTTATCACATCCAGTCCCCTCAGTCACAGAAGCCATTCGTGGACACGTGGCAGCATAGTGCACCGTGCTGTGACTGAGGGGGCTTTACTTCTTCAGCACATCAGCATGAATCTATCCCCTAGTCACACCCTGAGTATTGGGAGAGGGAGCACACGATGGCTCCGCTTCCAGATCCCTCAGACCAGACAATCTACCATCAATTATAAACCAGGGACATTACTCATAGATCCAGGCACCGGGACTGTGGTATCTTCTTATATAAGTTATCCATGGCCTCCTTCCTTCTAAAATCAACTTTTAAAATTATGCTAATGAGCCTGAAGGACTCTGGGGGTGTTACCAGGGCCCCTCCTTAACAGGCTGTTACTCTGTGCAGGAGCACTTCCCCCTCCCACTGTGTGAGAATACAGCAGGCAGAGGGAGGGGGGAAGTGCTGAGGGAGCAAGAGATGAGGGACCATGTAAGACCCTGTGTAGCTACAGCACAGAAAGGCTCTGGTATACCCCCCAGAGCCCGTATGGCTCATTAGCATAATTTTGAAAGTTCATTTTAGAAGGAGGTAATTGATAACAAATATAAGAAGATTACCCCAGTCCCAGTGCCTAATCTATGAGTAATGTCCCTGGGTTATCATCAATTTAGATAGTAGATTAGATATTAAACCCTGGGACAACCGGGAAGGGAGAGAAACGTTAGATAATATCTATGACGACCCCTTTAACGGTGCAGACCAAGAAGTGCGCAGAGGATTTCTCTACTCATTGAGATCACATCATAGTCAGGGCAAGTAGTACATATATAATGTCAGACGCAAGCTGCGGTCAGCACAGGAGAACACAAGGACAAGGTACAGCAGCAGAGGCAGTATACAGAATACAGGAGAACACAAGGACAAGGTACAGCAGTAGAGGCAGTATACAGAATACAGGAGAACAAAAGGGCACATTACAGCAGCAGAGGCAGTATACAGAATACAGGAGAACACAAGGACACGTTACAGCAGCAGAGGCAGTATACAGAATACAGGAGAACACGAGGACACGTTACAGCAGCAGAGGCAGTATACAGAATACAGGAGAACACAAGGACAAGGTACAGCAGCAGAGGCAGTATACAGAATACAGGAGAACACAAGGACAAGGTACAGCAGCAGAGGCAGTATACAGAATACAGGAGAACACGAGGACACGTTACAGCAGCAGAGGCAGTATACAGAATACTGGAGAACACAAGGACACGTTACAGCAGCAGAGGCAGTATACAGAATACAGGAGAACACGAGGACACGTTACAGCAGCAGAGGCAGTATACAGAATACAGGAGAACAAAAGGGCACATTACAGCAGCAGAGGCAGAATACAGGAGAACACAAGGACAAGGTACAGCAGCAGAGGCAGTATACAGAATACAGGAGAACAAAAGGGCACATTACAGCAGCAGAGGCAGTATACAGAATACAGGAGAACACAAGGACAAGGTACAGCAGCAGAGGCAGTATACAGAATACAGGAGAACACAAGGACAAGGTACAGCAGCAGAGGCAGTATACAGAATACAGGAGAACACAAGGACAAGGTACAGCAGCAGAGGCAGTATACAGAATACTGGAGAACACAAGGACACGTTACAGCAGCAGAGGCAGTATACAGAATACCGGAGAACACAAGGACACTTTACAGCAGCAGAGGCAGTATACAGATTACAGGAGAACAAAAGGGCACATTCCAGCAGCAGAGGCAGAATACAGGAGAACACAAGGACAAGGTACAGCAGCAGAGGCAGTATACAGAATACAGGAGAACAAAAGGTCACATTACAGCAGCAGAGGCAGTATACAGAATACAGGAGAACACAAGGACAAGGTACAGCAGCAGAGGCAGTATACAGAATACAGGAGAACACAAGGACAAGGTACAGCAGCAGAGGCAGTATACAGAATACAGGAGAACACGAGGACACGTTACAGCAGCAGAGGCAGTATACAGAATACAGGAAAACACAAGGACAAGGTACAGCAGCAGAGGCAGTATACAGAATACAGGAGAACACGAGGACACGTTACAGCAGCAGAGGCAGTATACAGAATACAGGAGAACATAAGGACACGTTACAGCAGCAGAGGCAGTATACAGAATACAGGAGAACAAAAGGGCGCATTACAGCAGCAGAGGCAGAATACAGGAGAACACAAGGACAAGGTACAGCAGCAGAGGCAGTATACAGAATACAGGAGAACAAAAGGGCACATTACAGCAGCAGAGGCAGTATACAGAATACAGGAGAACACAAGGACAAGGTACAGCAGCAGAGGCAGTATACAGAATACAGGAGAACAAAAGGGCACATTACAGCAGCAGAGGCAGTATACAGAATACAGGAGAACACAAGGACAAGGTACAGCAGCAGAGGCAGTATACAGAATACTGGAGAACACAAGGACACGTTACAGCAGCAGAGGCAGTATACAGAATACAGGAGAACACAAGGACACTTTACAGCAGCAGAGGCAGTATACAGATTACAGGAGAACACAAGGACACTTTACAGCAGCAGAGGCAGTATACAGATTACAGGAGAACAAAAGGGCACATTCCAGCAGCAGAGGCAGAATACAGGAGAACACAAGGACAAGGTACAGCAGCAGAGGCAGTATACAGAATACAGGAGAACAAAAGGTTACATTACAGCAGCAGAGGCAGTATACAGAATACAGGAGAACAAAAGGTCACATTACAGCAGCAGAGGCAGTATACAGAATACAGGAGAACACAAGGACAAGGTACAGCAGCAGAGGCAGTATACAGAATACAGGAGAACACAAGGACAAGGTACAGCAGCAGAGGCAGTATACAGAATACAGGAGAACACGAGGACACGTTACAGCAGCAGAGGCAGTATACAGAATACAGGAGAACACAAGGACACGTTACAGCAGCAGAGGCAGTATACAGAATACAGGAGAACACAAGGACAAGGTACAGCAGCAGAGGCAGTATACAGAATACAGGAGAACAAAAGGGCACATTACAGCAGCAGAGGCAGTATACAGAATACAGGAGAACAAAAGGGCACATTACAGCAGCAGAGGCAGTATACAGAATACAGGAGAACACAAGGACAAGGTACAGCAGCAGAGGCAGTATACAGAATACAGGAGAACAAAAGGGCACATTACAGCAGCAGAGGCAGTATACAGAATACAGGAGAACACAAGGACAAGGTACAGCAGCAGAGGCAGTATACAGAATACTGGAGAACACAAGGACACGTTACAGCAGCAGAGGCAGTATACAGAATACAGGAGAACACAAGGACACTTTACAGCAGCAGAGGCAGTATACAGATTACAGGAGAACACAAGGACACTTTACAGCAGCAGAGGCAGTATACAGATTACAGGAGAACAAAAGGGCACATTCCAGCAGCAGAGGCAGAATACAGGAGAACACAAGGACAAGGTACAGCAGCAGAGGCAGTATACAGAATACAGGAGAACAAAAGGTTACATTACAGCAGCAGAGGCAGTATACAGAATACAGGAGAACAAAAGGTCACATTACAGCAGCAGAGGCAGTATACAGAATACAGGAGAACACAAGGACAAGGTACAGCAGCAGAGGCAGTATACAGAATACAGGAGAACACAAGGACAAGGTACAGCAGCAGAGGCAGTATACAGAATACAGGAGAACACGAGGACACGTTACAGCAGCAGAGGCAGTATACAGAATACAGGAGAACACAAGGACACGTTACAGCAGCAGAGGCAGTATACAGAATACAGGAGAACACAAGGACACGTTACAGCAGCAGAGGCAGTATACAGATTACAGGAGAACACAAGGACACGTTACAGCAGCAGAGGCAGCATAGAGAACACAGGAGAACACAAGGACACTTTACAGCAGCAGAGGCAGTATACAGAACACTTGAGAATACAGGGACAAGTTACAGCAGCAGAGGCAGTATACAGAACACTTGAGAATACAGGGACAAGTTACAGCAGCAGAGGCAGTATACAGAACACATGAGAATACAGGGACAAGTTACAGCAGTAGAGGCAGTATACACAATACAGGAGAACACAAGGACATGTTACAGCAGTAGAGGCAGTATAGAGAATACAGGAGAACACAAGGACATGTTACAGCAGCAGAGGCAGTATACAGAACACATGAGAATACAGGGACAAGTTACAGCAGAAGAACCCTGGAACCTGTTGCTGAAACACCTTCCTGTCTTGAAAAGTGCCTTCCATAAACAGGGGTCACAGGTGATTGGATCAGAACACTAAGGAGGGTGCTTAGACTGACCCAGTACTGACCGTAGAGCACAGCATAGATGACTATACAATGTGCACTCTGTGTCCTTGGGATGAATTTGTACTTGATTCTGTTTTTCAGCTGCACCTCCCTGACCCCAGGTCCGAGCTGCGATCGCTTCAAGCTCCACATCCCGTACGCCGGGGAGACCCTGAAATGTGAGTTATTACGATAAGTCTCCTGCTAATGAGGGTCACCAAGTGCAGCAAAGTATCTGCCATCATGGAGAGGCGCGAGGCTCTCGGGGCAGGGGGAGCGAGGGCTGAGACGTCTCACTGCATCTGCTGATCCGATCACAGGGGTGGGGGGTGACAGAGGAGTCCGGGGTATGATGTGGAGTTTAACCCCCTCAAGATTGATAAATACATCAGTATCAGAAAAAACCCCTAAGGCCACGTTCACATGTTGTGTTAACATTGTGTCAACATAATGTTCACATAAGACGCAATGTTAACGTAATACGTTAACATTTATGGATGGACGGTGGCTCTCGGTCTATGGTCCCATCAGCATCACGTTCATTGGACATGTGATGGCTACGCCAATCCCTGGCACGTGTCTGCTGTGGTCAGGGATTGGCTCAACCAGGGGATGTGATACCAGAACTTCTAGTCCAAAAGGACCAAATGCACCAGAGATGGAGCGGTGGAGCTATGGGGGGCAATCTAGAGACATCTGCTCCCCTAGGGGTTTATCAGTTTTTTTGCAATCCTTTTTAATGATTGATTTGCATTTGTGTCATTGCACTATGAAAATTCATGTCAGGTGTACAGGTCACCACTAGGGGGCAGATGTGTGTGCGCACCTCCTGCAGGTCTGTGTGTATAGTAATGGAGCCCCATTTACACTGCTGGTGGGTTACACTTGGATAGCGCTTTGTATAAAATGCTTGCACTGTGTATAAGAAGCAGCACAGAGGTATCGGAGTAGATGTGAAGATGTTCTGCAGAGGCTGGAGCAGGTGTATAGAACTACATATCAGCATAGGAGTGATGACTGATCTCCATTATAGAAGTGATTTCTTTAGCCTTTTATTTCCACCCTGCTGATATCCACTTTACAAGTCATTAGTGTAGCCCTTTACTTCCTCCTTGCTGATCTCCACTGTAGTAATTATTCCTACAACCCTTTACTTCCTCCCTGCTGATCCACTACAGAAATGATTATTCCAGCCCTTTACTTCCTCCCTGCTTATATCCCCTATAGAAGTAATTACTGCAGCCCATTGCTTCCTCCTGCTGATATCCACTATAAAATAATTATTCCAGCCTTTTACTTACTCCCTGCTTATATCCCCTATAGAAGTAATTACTGCAGCCCTTTACTTCCTCCTTGCTGATCTCCACTATAGAAGTCATTAGTGCAGCCCCTTACTTCCTCCCTGCTTATATCACCTATAGAAGTCATTACTGCAGCCCTTTACTTCCTCCTTGCTGATATCCACTATGCAAGTCATTAGTGTAGCCCTTTACTTCCTCCTTGCTGATCTCCACTGTAGTAATTATTCCTACAACCCTTTACTTCCTCCCTGCTGATCCACTACAGAAATGATTATTCCAGCCCTTTACTTCCTCCCTGCCTATATCCCCTATAGAAGTAAATACTGCAGCCCTTTACTTCCTCCTTGCTGATCTCCACTATAGAAGTCATTAGTGCAGCCCCTTACTTCCTCCCTGCTTATATCCCCTATAGAAGTAATTACTGCAGCCCATTGCTTCCTCCTGCTGATATCCACTATAGAATAATTATTCCAGCCCTTTACTTCCTCCCTGCCTATATCCCCTATAGAAGTAATTACTGCAGCCCATTGCTTCCTCCTGCTGATATCCACTATAGAATAATTATTCCAGCCCTTTACTTCCTCCCTGCTTATATCCCCTATAGAAGTAATTACTGCAGCCCTTTACTTCCTCCTTGCTGATCTCCACTATAGAAGTCATTAGTGCAGCCCCTTACTTCCTCCCTACTGATATCCACTATATAAGTGATTATTTCAGACTTTTACTTCCTCCCTACTTCTATCCCATGTTAATATTATTTCTGCAGCCATTCACTTCCTCCATCTGATATCCACCGTAGAAGTGATTACTCTAGCCCTTTATTTTCTCCCTGCTGAAATCCACTATGAAATTGATTTATCCGGCCCTTTACTTCTTTCTGGCTTATATCCCCTATAGAAGTAATTACTGCAGCCATTTATTTCCTCCTGCTGATATATCATATTGAAATTATCCCTGCAGCCCTTTACTTCCTCCCTACTGATAACCATTATAGAAGTGGTGACTGGAGCCCTGTACCTCTTCCTACTGATCTCCTCTGTAGAAGTGACTACTGCAGCCCTTTACTTCCTCCCTGCTAATATCTACTCTAGAAGTGACTACTGCAGCCCTTTACTTCCTCCCTGCTAATATCTACTCTAGAAGTGACTACTGCAGCCCTTTACTTCCTCCCTACTGATCTCCTCTCTAGAAGTGACTACTGCAGGCCCTTTACCTTCTCCTTGCTGATATCCACCATGGAAGTGATTCCTTTAGCCCTTTACTTCCTCCCTGCTTATTATATCACTATAATATCAGTCTTTATTTATATAGTGCCGTCATATTCCTTAGCACTTTACAAATCACAGGGGACATTTACAAATAAAATAAGACATCACAAACAGTCATATAGGAGTGAGGACCCTCCTAAAAAATTGTGGTCCTAATATTTGTTTGCCTTCCGAAATCCCAAGTAGATAGTTCGTCCTTCGCTCTGGAGTTTCCATTCTGCAGTCAGCGATGTAATTGAGTCTCGTTTGGTCTTTTTCTGCCGTCTTTTCCCATCAGGAGGTTACAGCAGCAGGGCCTTTGTTGTAGAGCAGGAGGGGCAGCGCATTGCTTTGTCTGGGATAATTAGTGTTATTTTCGTATAGCTCGGCCATAATGAGCACGTTACCTGCTTCCAACACGGAGCCTTTCCGGCATAACCCTGGGACATAGCGGCCGGGCAGAGATTTTCCAGCGTATATAAAGCCTGTACCGATCCGTATGTAGCGGGTGATGGGTCTGACAGCAGCTCATTCATAGTAACACGGGAGAATGTTCTGTGCAGCTCATGTCATGGCGGCTTCCTGTGACGCTTGTGCTCTGGCAGCTCTGATCACATAGTGCTAAACATAGAGCAGCCGAGAATAGCAGTAATAACCAGGCGCACAATGAGCTGCTAATACCAGCTGTGCCCAACATGTCTGCCTCCTGCTACATGCCACATGTACCTGCACCGCCAACTGCCAATATCCTACTGCACTCACTATTCTGCTGCTGGTGCAGTCACTGTGTACATACATGACATTACTTATCCTGTACTGATCCTGAGTTACATCCTGTATTATACCCCAGAGCTGCACTCACTATTCTGCTGCTGGTGCAGTCACTGTGTACATACATTACATTACTTATCCTGTACTGATCCTGAGTTACATCCTGTATTATACCCCAGAGCTGCACTCACTATTCTGCTGCTGGTGCAGTCACTGTGTACATACATGACATTACTTATCCTGTACTGATCCTGAGTTACATCCTATATTATACCCCAGAGCTGCACTCACTATTCTGATGCTGGTGCAGTCACTGTGTACATACATGACATTACTTATCCTGTACTGATCCTGAGTTACATCCTGTATTATACCCCAGAGCTGCACTCACTATTCTGCTGCTGGTGCAGTCACTGTGTACATACATGACATTACTTATCCTGTACTGATCCTGAGTTACATCCTGTATTATACTCCAGAGCTGCACTCACTATTCTGCTGCTGGTGCAGTCACTGTGTACATACATGACATTACTTATCCTGTACTGATCCTGAGTTACATCCTGTATTATACCCAAGAGCTGCACTCACTATTCTGCTGCTGGTGCAGTCACTGTGTACATACATGACATTACTTATCCTGTACTGATCCTGGGTTACATCCTGTATTATACCCCAGAGCTGCACTCACTATTCTGCTGCTGGTGCAGTCACTGTGTACATACATGACATTACTTATCCTGTACTGATCCTGAGTTACATCCTGTATTATACCCAAGAGCTGCACTCACTATTCTGCTGCTGGTGCAGTCACTGTGTACATACATGACATTACTTATCCTGTACTGATCCTGAGTTACATCCTGTATTATACCCCAGAGCTGCACTCACTATTCTGCTGCTGGTGCAGTCACTGTGTACATACATGACATTACTTATCCTGTACTGATCCTGAGTTACATCCTGTATTATACCCAAGAGCTGCACTCACTATTCTGCTGCTGGTGCAGTCACTGTGTACATACATGACATTACTTATCCTGTACTGATCCTGAGTTACATCCTGTATTATACCCCAGAGCTGCACTCACTATTCTGCTGCTGGTGCAGTCACTGTGTACATACATGACATTACTTACCCTGTATTCTGTAAGCTGCACTGATATATTGGATATTTTATTGGCCAGACATTTTGATCCTTTGCTCTCATAGTTGGTCACTATGAAGGAGAAGTGACGGCTCTAAGAACCACCATCACTTTGTGCTTTACACGTGCGGCCGCAGTTTCCTCTGTGGGTTCCTTACTCTCCCTCCCTTGCAGATGTTGTTACACACATTTTATTTGTTATACTTGTAGATTAAATAGCGGTGCTACATGTCTGCTACTCTCATCCTCGCCTCATCCGTCCGTCGCGGTGTCTTTTTCGATTTCCTTACACTTCTTGTAGCCCCCATGGGGATTCAAATCTCAGAACCCCCATATGGCGGCGCCATCCGTGCTGCTCCTATGTGGTTCTTCCCTGCCGCCGGCTCCTTGCTGCTGCTATGTGGTTCCTCCCTGCCGCCGGCTCCTTGCTGCTGCTATGTGGTTCCTCCCTGCCGCCGGCTCCTTGCTGCTGCTATGTAGTTCCTCCCTGATGCCGGCTCCGTGCTGCTGCTATGTGGTTCCTCCCTGACGCCGGCTCCGTGCTGCTGCTATGTGGTTCCTCCCTGACGCCGGCTCCGTGCTGCTGCTATGTGGTTCCTCCCTGACGCCGGCTCCGTGCTGCTGCTATGTGGTTCCTCCCTGACGCCGGCTCCGTGCTGCTGCTATGTGGTTCCTCCCTGACGCCGGCTCCGTGCTGCTGCTATGTGGTTCCTCCCTGACGCCGGCTCCGTGCTGCTGCTATGTGGTTCCTCCCTGCCGCCGGCTCCTTGCTGCTCCTATGTAGTTCCTCCCTGACGCTGGCTCCTTGCTGCTGCTATGGCTGTGCCTCCCTGCCGCCGGCTCCTTGCTGCTGCTATGGCTGTGCCTCCATTAATGCCCCAATGAGTTATCACTAGTAAATATGATGATGGTTTAGGATTGATGGCTCCTTACTGCGCTAAAAAGGAACCTTCACACGACACATCCCAGATCTGAATGAATGAAATATTGAATATTTTGTTCTGTACAAAGTTGAATGTGCTGACAACAAAATCGCAAAAATATCATCAATGGAAATCGAATTTATTAACCATTGGAGTCCTGGATCTGCAGTCACCCACAAAATGAAAGTGGAAAAACACAACAGGCTGATCCAACTTTGTCGTAATGTCCTTAAAACAAGACAAAATGAGGCTCAGTACTGTGTGTGGCCTCCACGTGCCTGTATGACCTCCCTACAACACCTGGGCAGCTCCTGATGAGGCTCAGTATTGTGTGTGGCCTCCACGTGCCTGTATGACCTCCCTACAACACCTGGGCAGCTCCTGATGAGGCTCAGTATTGTGTGTGGCCTCCATGTGCCTGTATGACCTCCCTACAACACCTGGGCAGCTCCTGATGAGGCTCAGTATTGTGTGTGGCTTCCACGTGCCTGTATGACCTCCCTACAACACCTGGGCAGCTCCTGATGAGGATCAGTATTATGTGTGGCCTCCACGTGCTTGTATGACCTCCCTACAACACCTGGGCGTGCTCCTGATGAGGCTCAGTATTGTGTGTGACCTCCATGTGCCTGTATGACCTCCCTACAACACCTGGGCATGCTCCTGATGAGGCTCAGTATTGTGTGTGGCCTCCACGTGCCTGTATGACCTCCCTACAACATCTCGGCAGCTCCTGATGAGGCTCAGTATTATGTGTGGCCTCCACATGCCTGTATGACCTCCCTACAACACCTCGGTATGCTCCTGATGAGGCTCAGTATTGTGTGTAGCCTCCACGTGCCTGTATGACCTGCCTACAACACCTCGGCATGTTCCTGATGAGATGCAATATTGTTTGTAGCCTCCACATGCCTGTATGACCTCCCTACAACACCTGGGCATGTTCCTGATGAGGCTCAGTATTATGTGTGACCTCCACATGCCTGTATGACCTCCCTACAACACCTGGGCATGTTCCTGATGAGGCTCAGTAGTGTGTGTGGCCTCCATGTGCCTGTATGACCTCCCTACAACACCTCGGCATGTTCCTGATGAGGCTCAGTATTGTGTGTGACCTCCACATGCCTGTATGACCTCCCTACAACACCTCGGCATGCTCCTGATGAGGCTCAGTATTGTGTGTGGCCTCCACGTGCCTGTATGACTTCCCCACAACACCTCGGCATGCTCCTGATGAGGCTCAGTATTGTGTGTGACCTCTACGTGCCTGTATGACCTCCCTACAACACCTCGGCATGCTCCTGATGAGGCTCAGTATTGTGTGTGGCCTCCACGTGCCTGTATATCCTCCCTACAACACCTCGGCATGCTCCTGATGAGGCCCAGTATTGTGTGTGGCCTCCACGTGCCTGTATGACCTCCCCACAACACCTCGGCATGCTCCTGATGAAGTTGTGGATGGTCTCCTGAGGGATCTCCTCCCAGACCTGGACTAAAGCTTCCGCCATCTCCTGGCCAGTCTCTGGTGCAATGTGAGGTTGGTGGAAGAAGCGAGATGTGATGCTCATTTGGATTCAGGTCTGGGGAACGAGCGGCCAGTCCATGGCTTCAATGCCTTCATCGTGCAGGAACTGCTGACACATTCCAGCCACATGAGGTCCAGCATTGTCCTGCATTAGGAGAACTGCACCAGCATATGGTCTCACAGGGGTCGGAGGATCTCATCCTGGTACCTAATGGCAGTCAGGCCCCTCTGGTGAACACATGGGGGGCTGTGAGGTCCCCCATACCATTACTGACCACTGCCAGACCGGTCGTGCTGAAGGATGTTGCAGGCAGCAGATGTCTCTCCATGGCGTCTCCGGACTCTGTCACATGTGCTCAGTGTGAACCTGCTTCCATCTGTGAGGAGCACAGGCGCTAGTGGGGAATTTACCATTCCTGGTGTTATCTGGCAAATGCCAAGTGTCCTGCACAGCGTTGGTCTGTGAGCACATCCCCCATCTGTGGACGTTGGCCCCTTATTCCATCCACGTAGGCAGAGGTAGCAGTCCTGCTGCTGGGCTGTTGCCCTCCTATGGCCCATCCACCTCTTCTGTCGTACTGGCCGGTCTCCTGGTATCTGGTGTCTCCTGCACGTCTCTTGGTATCTCCTCCACGTCTCCTGGTGTACTGGCCTGTCTCCTGGTATCTCCCCCATGTCTCTTGGTGTACTGGCCTGTCTCCTGGTATCTCCTCCATGTCTCCTTGTGAACTGGCCTGTCTCCTGGTATCTCCTCTATGTCTCTTGGTGTACTGGCCTGTCTCCTGGTATCTCCTCCATGTCTCTTGGTGTACTGGCCTGTCTCCTGGTATCTCCTCCATGTCTCCTGGTGTACTGGCCTGTCTCCTGGTATCTCCACCATGTCTCCTGGTGTACTGGCCTCTCTCCTGGTATCTCCTCCATGTCTCTTGGTGTACTGGCCTGTCTCCTGGTATCTCCTCCATGTCTCTTGGTGTACTGGCCTGTCTCCTGGTATCTCCTCCATGTCTCTTGGTGTACTGGCCTGTCTCCTGGTATCTCCTCCATGTCTCTTGGTGTACTTGCCTGTCTCCTGGTATCTCCTCCATGTCTCTTGGTGTACTGGCCTGTCTCCTGGTATCTCCTCCATGTCTCCTGGTGTACTGGCCTGTCTCCTGGTATCTCCACCATGTCTCCTGGTGTACTGGCCTATCTCCTGGTATCTCCTCCATGTCTCCTGGTGTACTGGCCTGTCTCCTGGTATCTCCTCCATGTCTCCTGGTGTACTTGCCTGTCTCCTGGTATCTCCTCCATGTCTCCTCGTGTACTTGCCTGTCTCCTGGTATCTCCTCCATGTCTCTTGGTGTACTGGCCTGTCTCCTGGTATCTCCTCCATGTCTCCTCGTGTACTTGCCTGTCTCCTGGTATCTCCTCCATGTCTCTTGGTGTACTGGCCTGTCTCCTGGTATCTCCTCCATGTCTCTTGGTGTACTGGCCTGTCTCCTGGTATCTCCTCCATGTCTCCTCGTGTACTTGCCTGTCTCCTGGTATCTCCTCTATGTCTCTTGGTGTACTGACCTTTCTCCTGGTATCTCCTCCATGTCTCCTGGTGTACTGGCCTGTCTCATGGTATCTCCTCCATGTCTCTTGGTGTACTGACCTTTCTCCTGGTATCTCCTCCATGTCTCCTCGTGTACTTGCCTGTCTCCTGGTATCTCCTCCATGTCTCTTGGTGTACTGACCTTTCTCCTGGTATCTCCTCCATGTCTCCTCGTGTACTTGCCTGTCTCCTGGTATCTCCTCCATGTCTCTTGGTGTACTGGCCTGTCTCCTGGTATCTCCTCCATGTCTCCTGGTGTACTGGCCTGTCTCATGGTATCTCCCCCATGTCTCTTGGTGTACTGGCCTGTCTCCTGGTATCTCCTCCATGTCTCTTGGTGTACTGGCCTGTCTCATGGTATCTCCTCCATGTCTCCTGGTGTACTGGCCTGTCTCATGGTATCTCCCCCATGTCTCTTGGTGTACTGGCCTGTCTCCTGGTATCTCCTCCATGTCTCTTGGTGTACTGGCCTGTCTCATGGTATCTCCCCCATGTCTCTTGGTGTACTGGCCTGTCTCATGGTATCTCCTCCATGTCTCTTGGTGTACTGGCCTGTCTCCTGGTATCTCCTCCATGTCTCCTCGTGTACTTGCCTGTCTCCTGGTATCTCCTCCATGTCTCCTCGTGTACTTGCCTGTCTCCTGGTATCTCCTCTATGTCTCTTGGTGTACTGACCTTTCTCCTGGTATCTCCTCCATGTCTCCTCGTGTACTTGCCTGTCTCCTGGTATCTCCTCCATCTCTCCTGGTGTACTGGCCTGTCTCCTGGTATCTCCTCCATGTCTCCTGGTGTACTGGCCTGTCTCCTGGTATCTCCTCCATGTCTCCTGGTGTACTGGCCTGTCTCATGGTATCTCCTCCATGTCTCTTGGTGTACTGGCCTGTCTCCTGGTATCTCCTCCACGTCTCCTGGTGTACTTACCTTTCTCCTGGTAGCGCCACCAACCTCTGACAGACACAGCAAACCTTCTGGCCACAGCTGGCATTAGGGTGCATTCACATACCGCTGTGCGCTGGAGAGGAGGAGGAGGTGACCCCTCCTCCCTCCATAGGAAACAGCAGTGCCCGGCCGCACACTCGGGAAATGATAGAGCATGCTCTATCTTTTACCGGGGTGTATGGATCAGAACATTGCCACACGTGTGGCACCTTACCGCCGCTGGGCCACCATTATTTGCCTATGGGGACGTATATGCGACACAAATTTGCAGCCACATATAGATCCCCCCCCCCCAGACGGCCGTGCAAATGCACCCTTAATATGCCATCCTGGAGGAGCTGCACCTGAGCCACTTGTGTGGGTCACTCAACACTGACCCAAACATCAGCCAGAAAGCATTTGAACTGAGAAGTGTCTGTGGTCCCCACCTACAGAACCTCTACTTTATTGAGTGTGTCTTGCTAATTGCCTGTGAAATTGATTATCAATCAGTGGACATTTACTTGGAGTTATATTGTGTATACATAGTGTATAATCTATGATGATGGGTGATGACATTTCTTTTTTGTTATTCTATAGGGGACATTCTTTTCAATGCCCAGTACCCAGATTTACCACCTGATTTCATTTTTGGAGAAGATGCTGAATTTTTGCCAGAACCTTCTGCTCTCCCGGTAAGTAAAACAAACACAAAAACATAACACCATCTATTCACTTACACTCACAGCTCTGCTACATCCATTTACACTCACAGCTCTGCTACATCCACTTACACTCACAGCTCTGCTACATCCATTTACACTCACAGCTCTGCTACATCCATTTACACTCACAGCTATGCTACATCCACTTACACTCACAGCTATGCTACATCCACTTACACTCACAGCTCTGCTACATCCATTTACACTCACAGCTCTGCTACATCCACTTACACTCACAGCTCTGCTACATCCATTTACACTCACAGCTCTGCTACATCCACTTACACTCACAGCTATGCTACATCCACTTACACTCACAGCTATGCTACATCCACTTACACTCACAGCTCTGCTACATCCATTTACACTCACAGCTCTGCTCCATCCATTTACACTCACAGCTCTGCTACATCCATTTACACTCACAGCACTGCTACATCCACTTACACTCACAGCACTGCTACATCCACTTACACTCACAGCTCTGCTACATCCATTTACACTCACAGCTCTGCTACATCCATTTACACTCACAGCCCTGCTACATCCATTTACACTCACAGCTCTGCTACATCCACTTACACTCACAGCACTGCTACATCCATTTACACTCACAGCTCTGCTACATCCATTTACACTCACAGCTCTGCTACATCCATTTACACTCACAGCTCTGCTACATCCACTTACACTCACAGCTCTGCTACATCCACTTACACTCACAGCTCTGCTACATCCACTTACACTCACAGCTCTGCTACATCCATTTACACTCACAGCTCTGCTACATCCATTTACACTCACAGCTCTGCTACATCCATTTACACTCACAGCTCTGCTACATCCATTTACACTCACAGCTCTGCTACATCCACTTACACTCACAGCTCTGCTACATCCATTTACACTCACAGCTCTGCTACATCCATTTACACTCACAGCTCTGCTACATCCATTTACACTCACAGCTCTGCTACATCCACTTACACTCACAGCACTGCTACATCCATTTACACTCACAGCTCTGCTACATCCACTTACACTCACAGCTCTGCTACATCCACTTACACTCACAGCTCTGCTACATCCATTTACTCTCACAGCACTGCTACATCCATTTACACTCACAGCTCTGCTACATCCACTTACACTCACAGCTCTGCTACATCCACTTACACTCACAGCTCTGCTTCATCCACTTACACTCACAGCACTGCTACATCCACTTACACTCACAGCACTGCTACATCCACTTACACTCACAGCTCTGCTACATCCATTTACACTCACAGCTCTGCTACATCCACTTACACTCACAGCACTGCTACATCCACTTACACTCACAGCTCTGCTTCATCCACTTACACTCACAGCACTGCTACAGACATTCACACACATTGCTCTGCTACATTCATTCATTCACACACATACAAAGCACTGCTACATTCATTCATTCATTCATTCATTCACACACACACAGCTCTAACACATAGCTATTCCCTGGTTCCTTTCTGACCAGCAGCAGAAAGGGGTCAAGGACCTTACAGTAGAGAAGCATGTGATCAGTCACACTGAGGTCCTGCAGGTAATATGTCTAGATGGCCAGGACAGGGAGGGCAGAGCCTCCGCTTTGTCACCGCTTCCCCCGTTCTCCAATCTGATTTATGTATAAAGTGTAATATTTTTTATTTTACATTCATTTATTCTATTTTTTAGTTTTATGGTTTTTTTTCACGAGATTAAGAGATATTTCTCAGGGCAGGAAGAGGTTAATACGGAGTGTTGCAGTAGGTCATGTCCCCCTAGAGCAGTGATGGCAAACCTTTTAGAGGCCGAGTGCCCAAACTACAACAAAGTCCCACTTATTTATCGCAAAATGCCAACACAGAAATGTAATTTGTGATTTATACTCCCTTCTCTGTCACAGTTTCCATTGATACCAGCACCTGAGGCACCAATAAAGCAGGAAATAGTCCCAGGTAGAGCTGTCACTTTAATATAGCTCTGTGCACAGCAAGTCCTGGGCCGTCTGGGACTGCAGGAATATACCTGGAGTCATCTCTGGTGATGGCCTGAGTGCCCACAGAAAGGGCTCTGAGTGCCACCTCCACCACCAGTGCCATAGGTTAGCCATCACTGCCCTAGAGGAGTCCTGCTGTATACAGCGAGTGTCCTGTACTCCGTGCATCCACAGTATTTCCTCACCAGCACCTCAGGCCTGTAAATTCTGCAGCACTATACCCCCGAGATATCACTGCCGCCTACTCCCAGGATTGTACTTGGGCGTGTTCTAACACTGCTGTGCTCTGTGCTCTCTGCAGCCAGTGTTATGTATTGTCCCTGGAGAGATGTGTAATCAGACCTCACACTGCTGTGCTCTCTGCTCTCTGCAGCCAGTGTTATGTATTGTCCCTGGAGGGATGTGTAATCAGGCCTCACACTGCTGTGCTCTGTGCTCTCTGCAGCCAGTGTTATGTACTGTCCCTGGAAAGATGTGTAATCAGACCTCACACTGCTGTGCTCTGTGCTCTCTGCAGCCAGTGTTATGTATTGTCCCTGGAGAGATGTGTAATCAGACCTCACACTGCTGTGCTCTGTGCTCTCTGCAGCCAGTGTTATGTATTGTCCCTGGAGTGATGTGTAATTATACCTCACACTGCTGTGCCCTGTGCTCTCTGCAGCCAGTGTTATGTATTGTCCCTGGAGAGATGTGTAATCAGACCTCACACTGCTGTGCTCTGTGCTCTCTGCAGCCAGTGTTATGTATTGTCCCTGGAGAGATGTGTAATCATACCTCACACTGCTGTGCTCTGTGCTCTCTGCAGCCAGTGTTATGTATTGTCCATGGAGAGATGTGTAATAGTACCTCACACTGCTGTGCTCTGTGCTCTCCGCAGCCAGTGTTATGTATTGTCCCTGGAGCGATGTGTAATCAGACATCACACTGCTGTGCTCTGTGCTCTCTGCAGCCAGTGTTATGTATTGTCCCTGGAGAGATGTGTAATCAGACCTCACACTGCTGTGCTCTGTGCTCTCCGCAGCCAGTGTTATGTATTGTCCCTGGAGAGATGTGTAATCAGACCTCACACTGCTGTGCTCTGTGCTCTCTGCAGCCAGTGTTATGTATTGTCCCTGGAGAGATGTGTAATCAGACCTCACACTGCTGTGCTCTGTGCTCTCCGCAGCCAGTGTTATGTATTGTCCCTGGAGAGATGTGTAATCAGACCTCACACTGCTGTGCTCTGTGCTCTCTGCAGCCAGTGTTATGTACTGTCCCTGGAGAGATGTGTAATCAGACCTCACACTGCTGTGCTCTGTGCTCTCTGTCCCTGGATAGATGTGTAATCATACAGCAGTGTATTATTGTTAGGAGCAGCAGGACTATGATGCATTGATTTCTATTGCAGGATTGTAGATTCTCCCAGTGCACTGGGGGGGGGGGGGGGTCCTCACACTGCTGTGCTCTGAGCATCTTGGGCACAGGGTGAGGGTCCTGTTGGACGATTTACCTACAGACAGGTGTAATGCGGGGAGGAGCTGACACTCAGGATTATAGAAACATGTGTCAGTCTGGAGACCAAACCTAGAGAGTTGTCCCCGCCCCCGCTGCACTTGCATCTAATTTGCATATTCATAAACTGATTATGAGCTATGCAGAGCCTCATTGGTTTGTGGTGTCCGCTGTCTGTCTTTGCTCATATTTAAGGCCCCCATAAGGTTATTAATCACTCCCTTTAAGGAATTATTGTAGATGAGAATATAAGGTGCGAGGTCCCTTTAAGCGCTGGGCCCTCCGATCATTGCCGGTACATGTTCCCCTCAGTGATGTGGGCACCACACAATGTCCTCATCCACTCGGGGTTAATGATTGTGTGACTCACGGTCTGATGACATCACCGGCGGGTGACTCACCCCTTGTGTAATTGTGATAGGAGAAGACAGGCGGCCGCTGCACTACACACACATGTCACCGTGACGTGCGGCCAACATCTCATTCACTACATTCCAGGATCTCTATACAACCCAGAGATAGCGGCACCCACTCCGCACCCCTGCACCCACACATGACTCATCCACACATACAAGCTATATCAGCATATACATAGATTTTATGGCAAATTATTTTACATTTTTTAAGGGATTTTTGTAACTACTATAATACTGCTCCCTATGTACAGGAATATAACTACTATAATACTGCCCCCTATGTACAAGAATATAACTACTATAATACTGTCCCCTATGTACAAGAATATAACTACTATAATACTGCCCCCTATGTACAGGAATATAACTACTATAATACTGCTCCCTATGTACAAGAATATAACTACTATAATACTGCCCCCTATGTACAGGAATATAACTACTATAATACTGCCTCCTATGTACTGGAATATAACTACTATAATACTTCCCCCTATGTACAGGAATATAACTACTATAATACTGCCCCCTATGTACAGGAATATAACTACTATAATACTGCCCCCTATGTACAGGAATATAACTACTATAATACTGCCCCCTATGTACAGGAATATAACTACTATAATACTGCCCCCTATGTACAAGAATATAACTACTATAATACTGCCCCCTATGTACAGGAATATAACTACTATAATACTGCCCCCTATGTACAGGAATATAACTACTATAATACTGCCCCCTATGTACAAGAATATAACTACTATAATACTGCCCCCTATGTACAGGAATATAACTACTATAATACTGCCCCCTATGTACAAGAATATAACTACTATAATACTGCCCCCTATGTACAGGAATATAACTACTATAATACTTCCCCCTATGTACAGGAATATAACTACTATAATACTGCCCCCTATGTACAAGAATATAACTACTATAATACTGCCCCCTATGTACAGGAATATAACTACTATAATACTGTCCCCTATGTACAAGAATATAACTACTATAATACTGCCCCCTATGTACAAGAATATAACTACTATAATACTGTCCCCTATGTACAGGAATATAACTACTATAATACTGCCCTCTATGTACAAGAATATAACTACTATAATACTGCTCCCTATGTACAGGAATATAACTACTATAATACTGCCCCCTATGTACAGGAATATAACTACTATAATACTGCCCCCTATGTACAAGAATATAACTACTATAATACTGCCCTCTATGTACAAGAATATAACTACTATAATACTGACCCCTATGTACAGGAATATAACTACTATAATACTGCTCCCTATGTACAGGAATATAACTACTATAATACTGCCCCCTATGTACAAGAATATAACTACTATAATACTGCCCCCTATGTACAGGAATATAACTACTATAATACTGCCCCCTATGTACAAGAATATAACTACTATAATACTGCCCCCTATGTACAAGAATATAACTACTATAATACTGCCCCCTATGTACAGGAATATAACTACTATAATACTGCCCCCTATGTACAAGAATATAACTACTATAATACTGCCCCCTATGTACAGGAATATAACTACTATAATACTGCCCCCTATGTACAGGAATATAACTACTATAATACTGCCCCTATGTACAAGAATATAACTACTATATTACTGTCCCCTATGTACAAGAATATAACTACTATAATACTGCCCCCTATGTACAAGAATATAACTACTATAATACTGCCCCTATGTACAAGAATATAACTACTATAATACTGCCCCTATGTACAAGAATATAACTACTATAATACTGCTCCCTATGTACAGGAATATAACTACTATAATACTGCCCCCTATGTACAAGAATATAACTACTATAATACTGCCCCCTATGTACAAGAATATAACTACTATAATACTGCCTCCTATGTACAAGAATATAACTACTATAATACTGCCCCCTATGTACAAGAATATAACTACTATAATACTGCCCCCTATGTACAGGAATATAACTACTATAATACTGCCCCCTATGTACAGGAATATAACTACTATAATACTGCCCCCTATGTACAAGAATATAACTACTATAATACTGTCCCCTATGTACAAGACTATAACTACTATAATACTGCCCCCTATGTACAGGAATATAACTACTATAATACTGCCCCCTATGTACAAGAATATAACTACTATAATACTGCCCCCTATGTACAGGAATATAACTACTATAATACTGCCCCCTATGTACAAGAATATAACTACTATAATACTGCACCCTATGTACAGGAATATAACTACTATAATACTGCTCCCTATGTACAGGAATATAACTACTATAATACTGCTCCCTATGTACAAGAATATAACTACTATAATACTGCACCCTATGTACAGGAATATAACTACTATAATACTGTCCCCTTTGTACAAGACTATAACTACTATAATACTGCCCCCTATGTACAGGAATATAACTACTATAATACTGCCCCCTATGTACAAGAATATAACTACTATAATACTGTCCCCTATGTACAGGAATATAACTACTATAATACTGCCCCATATGTACAGGAATATAACTACTATAATACTGTCCCCTATTTACAGGAATATAACTACTATAATACTGCCCCCTATGTACAGGAATATAACTACTATAAAACTGCCCCCTATGTACAAGAATATAACTACTATAATACTGCCCCCTATGTACAGGAATATAACTACTATAATACTGCCCCTTATGTACAAGAATATAACTACTATATTACTGCCCCCTATGTACAGGAATATAACTACTATAATACTGCCCCTTATGTACAAGAATATAACTACTATATTACTGCCCCCTATGTACAGGAATATAACTACTATAATACTGCCCCCTATGTACAAGAATATAACTACTATAATACTGCCCCTTATGTACAAGAATATAACTACTATAATACTGCCTCCTATGTACAGGAATATAACTACTATAATACTGCCCCTTATGTACAGGAATATAACTACTATAATACTGCCTCCTATGTACAGGAATATAACTACTATAATACTGCCTCCTATGTACAGGAATATAACTACTATAATACTGCCTCCTATGTACAGGAATATAACTACTATAATACTGCCTCCTATGTACAGGAATATAACTACTATAATACTGCCCCCTATGTACAAGAATATAACTACTATAATACTGCCCCTTATGTACAAGAATATAACTACTATAATACTGCCCCCTATGTACAGGAATATAACTACTATAATACTGCCCCCTATGTACAGGAATATAACTACTATAATACTGCCCCTATGTACAAGAATATAACTACTATAATACTGCCCCCTATGTACAGGAATATAACTACTATAATACTGCCCCCTATGTACAGGAATATAACTACTATAATACTGCCCCCTATGTACAGGAATATAACTACTATAATACTGTCCCCTATGTACAAGAATATAACTACTATAATACTGCCCCCTATGTACAGGAATATAACTACTATAATACTGCCCCCTATGTACAGGAATATAACTACTATAATACTGCCCCCTATGTACAAGAATATAACTACTATAATACTGCCCCCTATGTACAGGAATATAACTACTATAATACTGCCCCCTATGTACAGGAATATAACTACTATAATACTGTCCCCTATGTACAGGAATATAACTACTATAATACTGCCCCCTATGTACAGGAATATAACTACTATAATACTGCCCCCTATGTACAGGAATATAACTACTATAATACTGCCCCCTATGTACAAGAATATAACTACTATAATACTGCCCCCTATGTACAGGAATATAACTACTATAATACTGCCCCCTATGTACAGGAATATAACTACTATAATACTGCCCCCTATGTACAGGAATATAACTACTATAATACTGCCCCCTATGTACAGGAATATAACTACTATAATACTGCCCCCTATGTACAGGAATATAACTACTATAATACTGCCTCCTATGTACAGGAATATAACTACTATAATACTGCCCCCTATGTACAGGAATATAACTGCTATAATACTGCCCCCTATGTACAAGAATATAACTACTATAATACTGCCCCCTATGTACAAGAATATAACTACTATAATACAGCCCCCTATGTACAAGAATATAACTACTATAATACTGCCCCCTATGTACAGGAATATAACTACTATAATACTGCCCCCTATGTACAAGAATATAACTACTATAATACTGCCCCCTATGTACAAGAATATAACTACTATAATACTGCCCCTATGTACAGGAATATAACTACTATAATACTGCCCCCTATGTACAAGAATATAACTTCTATAATCCTGCCCCCTATGTACAGGAATATAACTACTATAATACTGCCCCCTATGTACAAGAATATAACTACTATAATACTGCCCCCTATGTACAGGGATATAACTACTATAATACTGCCTCCTATGTACAAGAATATAACTACTATAATACTGCTCCCTATGTACAGGAATATAACTACTATAATACTGTCCCCTATGTATAGGAATATAACTACTATAATACTGCCCCCTATGTACAAGAATATAACTACTATAATACTGCTCCCTATGTACAGGAATATAACTACTATAATACTGTGTTATCTGTGATTGCAGAGTCTGGCGGAGTGGGACCCCTCGGATTCGGAGGGCCTCCTGCAGGTGGTGAAGGAGCTGGTGCAGCAGTATCACCAGTACCAGTGCAGCCGTCTGAGTGAGAGCTCCCGTCTCATGTTTGAGTATCAGACGTTACTGGAGGAGCCTCAGTACGGGGAGAACATGGAGATCTACGCCGGGAAGAAGAACAATTGGGTAAGATGTATGTCCTGTGTGAGGCGGCAGGGGGATGCAACGTGTAATTCACTGTCATGTGACTGCAAAATGCAGCGATTGGCTCGTTTGTCACATGCAAAGTGTATTCTGATGTCCTCACTCCACGAATCTGGGGGCCATGTCGCGCCCAATATTCGTGTCCATTGTCTTCATTTAAATGCTGGCCCTTTAGGGTTCTAACCAAATCTCAGCAGTGGAGCGATTTCAGTGTCTTTCACTCTGGAGGACTAAGTGTATGTAATACCTAGTTTTCCCTGCGGGGGAGCTGCAGAAGATACAAAGATATTTCTTCTGCTGTTAATAGTCTTTCATTGGGGAAGATGAAGGGAAAATGGTGTTGTGTAAGTGATCTGCGCCCTCCGATCACCCGTCTCCTGTGGAGGCCCCTGCCGGATGCTGTCGCAGTGGCACTCGTGTTCCTACGGGTCCTAGGAGGAGGAAGTGGTGGGGACAGCTACACCCCTCTCCTATATTCCACCTTCTGCAGGGGGTTTTCCCTTAAACATTGCAGATCCTTCTGATTTCCTCATTTCATAATTGTGTACAGTTCTGATCGTCCTGTGACGTGTCCTGCAGTGCATGATGGGACACGCTCCACAGGTGACTTCCTCGTCCTCAGACGTCCTGACTGTACGTGATGAGGAAGTGTCCTGCTATTATGTATTTCCTGATTGCTTTCTGCCATTAATGGGGCTTCCCGGGCTGAAAACCCATAAGCCCTTTTAACAATTTCACCACCAAGGCTTTCACTTGTCAATATTTTGACTTTATAGACAATCCCTTTAATTAAGTCATTTGATTTGGAAACAATGGAATTTAATGGGAGACTTAAATCTTTATTCATATATTCTCTTGTTTTTGTGTGTTTTTTTTTTTGGGGGGGGGGGGGACTTTTTTGGCATTTTTGGGACTCTTTCAGGGTCTTAAAGGGGTTTGCCCATGAAAGAAAATTCTCAAATTTCAATCCTCTCGTAAAGTTAACACAATAAAGATAATTTTTCACCCTTTACTTCACAATGTTACTCTCTGGGGACTCTCTGAGCAGACACTTCACAATCCCTCTGTGCTATGAGACGCTGTGTACTGACAATGTGCTTAGATTATCAGGGCACAGGGTTTATTTACACTTCCATTTACCTTCTGAACATTCATTAGTGTCTGACGCATAGAAAGAGAGATGAGACAGATCAGAGATGATGAGATCCATGAGATGCATATTACACACAATGACACAGTCATTTTTGCTACATTACTGCTATTCCACAACAGACCAGATCTGCTGTACCGCCCCAGATTAAAAAAAAAATACGTATCAGTCCTGTGGCTTGTAGTTCTCCTCATGCTGCTGTCGGCAGGAAGTCATCGTATGTGTCAGTGTGAGCTCCGCCCTAGACTGCAGGGGCGGGGCTAGAGGCAGAGAGAGATAAACTGAGCTCCTTTCCCGTCACACAGAAATCAAGAACAGAAACAGAAATAACAGGGTCGTGTGTAGGGGAAGCTGAGATTGTGTACACCAGGACCGATACAGACAGGTGGGACTTATATCTGGGAAATGCTGGATTTTTGTTAATAACCCTGAATTAGAGAATTTGTTATTTTGTTATCCAGAGTACATATAAGAAACTTGTCTTCGTGGGTGGAAAACCCCTTTAAGATGTTAGCCGGTGGTTGTGTTGCAGTTTTCCTAAATGTATCTTTCCAGCACAAAAGTTCTATAAATGCTGCAAAAATCTAACAAAAAATAAAAAAACATCAAAAAACAAAAAAAAAAAACATACATCACAATGGGAAGCTTAGAAAGATACATAGCACTGCTTAAGTATAAGACTTCAACAAACGTTGCAAAAGAAATCAAATGATAGGTGTGCCCCAATGTCTCTCTCCGGAGGACTCGGTGCATGTAATTCCTCGTTCAGCCTCTGGGAGTGCTGTAGTAATCTCAAGCACTTTTATACTAGGGCTGTAGTTTTATGTTGTTTTTAATTCTTCATCTGTTTTTGCCTCTCACACATGGTTTCCCCCCTCCCTGATTATTTTGGGTGACCCCCCTGTATATCTGACCCCTCCTCACCTTGTTTGCTTTTTGTCTTTCAGACCGGGGAGTTCTCGGCTCGCTTTCTCCTCAAGCTTCCTGTGGACTTCAGTAACATCCCCATCTACCTGCTGAAGGTAACCGCCACATACTGCTCATCACGTCATGTTTATTAGGCATTTTAGACAATTTTATGCTTTGTTTGACAAGTGGGTGTGGTTTCGGGTGAATGGGCGTGGTTTAAGAGTAAAGCATTTTTAATTTTCATTGTTACTATGTTTTTTAAGTATGTTCTTATAAAGAACTTCTGGCCTATTTGTCCTTGCTGCTCCCTCCTGCTCTCTCTCTCTCTGTCCTGGACAACCCCTTTAAGAAAGGGTATATCCCTTTAAACACCGTATGGTGGTCATGTTTAGTAACTTTCCTGAGCGTTATGTATATTATAGAGAATAAGGGGTTAATGGGCCATGACATCACTCTCGGTACTAGGTCTGGTGCTGCGCCTTAGTGGTGGAGGAGGGTAGTGCATCCCGTGTAGGAGTGAAGTCCCTGGGATTTCCCATCAGTACCGGTTCTGGCAGTGCAGACATTTTGGCCCAGATCCTGGAGATCACTCATTGGAAAGTGCTGCACATGGTTCCTCCCAGTCTCTGTTTGGGACGCTCTTTGGTTTGGGGAATTTTGCCCAATTTCTTTTGTCTAGACATGAGCTGGAGGCCAATGAGTTCCTCCTGTTGCTCCGTCTCTCCCGATGACAGCCGGATCGTCTCTCCTCTGTTTCCTGTCTTCTTTCCTGGTACCAAACATCGGAGGAGACCTGGCACAGAACCGGGGGGTGGGGGATGTGGGACACGGCCTATCACACATGAGGGACTAAGCTACCAAGGTCCAGACACTTACAGGAAAGTACATTATCAGTGATGGCACCGCTGCTCTCTAGTGATGGATAGGCTGTATTCTCAGTGATGGCGCCGCTGCTCTCTAGTGATGGATAGGCTGTATTCTCAGTGATGGCACCGCTGCTCTCTAGTGATGGATAGGCTGTATTCTCAGTGATGGCACCGCTGCTCTCTAGTGATGGATAGGCTGTATTCTCAGTGATGTATCCGCTGCTCTCTAGTGATGGATAGGCTGTATTCTCAGTGATGACTCCGCTGCTCTCTAGTGATTGATAGGCTGTATTCTCAGTGATGGCACCGCTGCTCTCTAGTGATTGATAGGCTGTATTCTCAGTGATGGCACCGCTGCTCTCTAGTGATGGATAGGATGTATTCTCAGTGATGGCACCGCTGCTCTCTAGTGATGGATAGGATGTATTCTTAGTGATGGCGCTGCTGCTCTCTAGTGATGGATAGGCTGTATTCTCAGTGATGGCACCGCTGCTCTCTAGCGATGGATAGGCTGTATTCTCAGTGATGGCGCCGCTGCTCTCTAGTGATGGATAGGCTGTATTCTCAGTGATGGCACCGCTGCTCTCTTGTGATGGATAGGCTGTATTCTCAGTGATGGCACCGCTGCTCTCTAGTGATGGATAGGCTGTATTCTCAGTGATATCACCGCTGCTCTCTAGTGATGGATAGGCTGTATTCTCAGTGATGGCACCGCTGCTCTCTAGTGATGGATAGGCTTTATTCTCAGTGATGGCACCGCTGCTCTCTAGTGAGGGATAGGCTGTATTCTCAGTGATGACACCGCTGCTCTCTAGTGATGGATAGGCTGTATTCGCAGTGATGACACGGCTGCTCTCTAGTGATGGATAGGCTGTATTCTCAGTGATGGCACCGCTGCTCTCTAGTGATGGATAGGCTGTATTCTCAGTGACGGCACCGCTGCTCTCTAGTGATGGATAGGCTGTATTCTCAGTGATGGCTCCGCTGCTCTCTAGTGATGGATAGGCTGTATTCTCAGTGATGGCACCGCTGCTCTCTAGTGATGGATAGGCTGTATTCTCAGTGATGACACTGCTGCTCCCTAGTGATGGATAGGCTGTATTCTCAGTGATGGCACCGCGGCTCTCTAGTGATGGATAGGCTGTATTCTCAGTGATGGCACCGCGGCTCTCTAGTGATGGATAGGCTGTATTCTCAGTGATGGCACCGCTGCTCTCTAGTGATGGATAGGCTGTATTCTCAGTGATGGCACCGCTGCTCTCTAGTGATGGATAGGCTGTATTCTCAGTGATGGCACCGCTGCTCTCTAGTGATGGATAGGCTGTATTCTCAGTGATGGCACCGCTGCTCTCTAGTGATGGATAGGCTGTATTCTCAGTGATGGCACCGCTGCTCTCTAGTGATGGATAGGCTGTATTCTCAGTGATGGCACCGCTGCTCTCTAGTGATGGATAGGCTGTATTCTCAGTGATGGCACCGCTGCTCTCTAGTGATGGATAGGCTGTATTCTCAGTGATGGCACCGCTGCTCTCTAGTGATGGATAGGCTGTATTCTCAGTGATGGCACCGCTGCTCTCTAGTGATGGATAGGCTTTATTCTCAGTGATGGCCCCGCTGCTCTCTAGTGATGGATAGGCTGTATTCTCAGTGATGGCACCGCTGCTCTCTGATGTCCCTTCTGGATGTGACTTGTAGTCCTTTTTCAGGACTATTAGGACTTTATTAGAGATTACCCCAGCATTTCCCCCCTCCTCTCTGATAGACCTTGTTGCGCTGCTGTGGTGACATCTTAATGATGTGCGTCAAATTTTGATAAAAAAATAATTCTTAATTAATTAACATCTCGATTCCTGGCAGCAGCTGCTAATGAGTTATTCATGCTAATTGGCTGTTACTTGTATGTGATTCATGGTCAATGTAGTCGCAGCACAGACTGGCAGTGCCCGCCGCTCGCCAACCTTGTCAGTAATTGTATGAATAGAGATTATATCTAATTAGACACAGATTGTATTTCATGTGATGGCATTTTGTCTGAAGGAGAATCACTCAGAATTGTACAAAGTTTCTGAAAAAAACTGCAAAATTACTGGTCCTTCAATCTGCGTCATTCCAGAGGGGTCAGAGCCCCCATGCTGACCCCTGACCACTGCTGGCTATGATAGAAAGGTGTCAGGACACACAGGACATGGCAGCTCGCTGTGTATGGGGGTGTAGTCACAGAGGGGTCAGAGCGCCCATGCTGACCCCTGACCACTGCTGGCTATGGTAGAAAGGTGTCAGGACACACAGGACATGGCAGCTCGCTGTGTATGGGGGTGTAGTCACAGAGGGGTCAGAGCGCCCATGCTGACCCCTGACCACTGCTGGCTATGATAGAAAGGTGTCAGGACACACAGGACATGGCAGCTCGCTGTGTATGGGGGATGTAGTCACAGAGAGGTCAGAGCACCCATGCTGACCCCTGACCACTGCTGGCTATGATAGAAAGGTGTCAGGACACACAGGACATGGCAGCTCGCTGTGTATGGAGGGTGTAGTCACAGAGAGGTCAGAGCGCCCATGCTGACCCCTGACCACTGCTGGCTATGATAGAAAGGTGTCAGGACACACAGGACATGGCAGCTCGCTGTGTATGGGGGGTGTAGTCACAGAGGGGTCAGAGCGCCCATGCTGACCCCTGACCACTGCTGGCTATGATAGAAAGGTGTCAGGACACACAGGACATGGCAGCTCACTGTGTATGGGGGTGTAGTCACAGAGGGGTCAGAGCGCCCATGCTGACCCCCGACCACTGCTGGCTATGATAGAAAGGTGTCAGGACACACAGGACATGGCAGCTCGCTGTGTATGGGGGGTGTAGTCACAGAGGGGTCAGAGCACCCATGCTGACCCCTGACCACTGCTGGCTATGATAGAAAGGTGTCAGGACACACAGGACATGGCAGCTCGCTGTGTATGGGGGGTGTAGTCACAGAGGGGTCAGAGCGCCCATGCTGACCCCTGACCACTGCTGGCTATGATAGAAAGGTGTCAGGACACACAGGACATGGCAGCTCACTGTGTATGGGGGTGTAGTCACAGAGGGGTCAGAGCACCCATGCTGACCCCTGACCACTGCTGGCTATGATAGAAAGGTGTCAGGACACACAGGACATGGCAGCTCGCTGTATATGGGGGATGTAGTCACAGAGGGGTCAGAGCACCCATGCTGACCCCTGACCACTGCTGGCTATGATAGAAAGGTGTCAGGACACACAGGACATGGCAGCTCGCTGTGTATGGGGGGTGTAGTCACAGAGGGGTCAGAGCGCCCATGCTGACCCCTGACCACTGCTGGCTATGATAGAAAGGTGTCAGGACACACAGGACATGGCAGCTCGCTGTGTATGGGGGTGTAGTCACAGAGGGGTCAGAGCGCCCATGCTGACCCCTGACCACTGCTGGCTATGATAGAAAGGTGTCAGGACACACAGGACATGGCAGCTCGCTGTGTATGGGGGGTGTAGTCACAGAGGGGTCAGAGCCCCCATGCTGACCCCTGACCACTGCTGGCTATGATAGAAAGGTGTCAGGACACACAGGACATGGCAGCTCGCTGTGTATGGGGGTGTAGTCACAGAGGGGTCAGAGCACCCATGCTGACCCCTGACCACTGCTGGCTATGATAGAAAGGTGTCAGGACACACAGGACATGGCAGCTCGCTGTATATGGGGGATGTAGTCACAGAGGGGTCAGAGCACCCATGCTATCCGCTGACCACTGCTGGCTATGATAGAAAGGTGTCAGGACACAGGACATGGCAGCTCGCTGTGTATGGGGGGTGTAGTCACAGAGGGGTCAGAGCGCCCATGCTGACCCCTGACCACTGCTGGCTATGATAGAAAGGTGTCAGGACACACAGGACATGGCAGCTCGCTGTGTATGGGGGGTGTAGTCACGGAGGGGTCAGAGCGCCCATGCTGACCACTGACCACTGCTGGCTATGATAGAAAGGTGTCAGGACACACAGGACATGGCAGCTCGCTGTGTATGGAGGGTGTAGTCATAGAGGGGTCAGAGCGCCCATGCTGACCTCTGACCACTGCTGGCTATGATAGAAAGGTGTCAGGACACACAGGACATGGCAGCTCGCTGTGTATGGGGGGTGTAGTCACAGAGGGGTCAGAGCACCCATGCTGACCACTGCTGGCTATGATAGAAAGGTGTCAGGACACAGGACATGGCAGCTCGCTGTGTATGGGAGTGTAGTCACAGAGGGGTCAGAGCGCCCATGCTGACCCCTGACCACTGCTGGCTATGATAGAAAGGTGTCAGGACACACAGGACATGGCAGCTCGCTGTGTATGGGGGGTGTAGTCACAGAGGGGTCAGAGCACCCATGCTGACCACTGCTGGCTATGATAGAAAGGTGTCAGGACACACAGGACATGGCAGCTCGCTGTGTATGAGGGGTGTAGTCACAGAGGGGTCAGAGCGCCCATGCTGACTCCTGACCACTGCTGGCTATGATAGAAAGGTGTCAGACACACAGGACATGGCAGCTCGCTGTGTATGAGGGGTGTAGTCACAGAGGGGTCAGAGCGCCCATGCTGACCCCTGACCACTGCTGGCTATGATAGAAAGGTGTCAGGACATACAGGACATTGCAGCTCGCTGTGTATGGGGGGTGTAGTCACAGAGGGTTCAGAGCACCCATGCTGACCCCTGACCACTGCTGGCTATGATAGAAAGGTGTCAGGACACACAGGACATGGCAGCTCGCTGTGTATGGGGGGTGTAGTCACAGAGGGGTCAGAGCACCCATGCTGACCACTGCTGGCTATGATAGAAAGGTGTCAGGACACAGGACATGGCAGCTCGCTGTGTATGGGAGTGTAGTCACAGAGGGGTCAGAGCGCCCATGCTGACCCCTGACCACTGCTGGCTATGATAGAAAGGTGTCAGGAAACACAGGACATGGCAGCTCGCTGTGTATGGGGGGTGTAGTCACAGAGGGGTCAGAGCACCCATGCTGACCACTGCTGGCTATGATAGAAAGGTGTCAGGACACACAGGACATGGCAGCTCGCTGTGTATGAGGGGTGTAGTCACAGAGGGGTAAGAGCACCCATCCTGACCCCTGACCACTGCTGGCTATGATAGAAAGGTGTCAGGACACACAGGACATGGCAGCTCGCTGTGTATGGGGGGTGTAGTCACAGAGGGGTCAGAGCGCCCATGCTGACCCCTGACCACTGCTGGCTATGATAGAAAGGTGTCAGGACATACAGGACATGGCAGCTCGCTGTGTATGGGGGGTGTAGTCACAGAGGGTTCAGAGCGCCCATGCTGACCCCTGACCACTGCTGGCTATGATAGAAAGGTGTCAGGACACAGGACATGGCAGCTCGCTGTGTATGGGGGGTGTAGTCACAGAGGGGTCAGAGCGCCCATGCTGACCCCTGACCACTGCTGGCTATGAAAGAGAGGTGTCAGGACACACAGGACATGGCAGCTCGCTGTGTATGAGGGGTGTAGTCACAGAGGGTTTAGAGCGCCCATGCTGCCCCCTGACCACTGCTGGCTATGATAGAAAGGTGTCAGGACACACAGGACATGGCAGCTCGCTGTGTATGAGGGGTGTAGTCACAGAGGGGTCAGAGCACCCATGCTGACCCCTGACCTCTGCTGGCTATGATAGAAAGGTGTCAGGACACACAGGACATGGCAGCTCGCTGTGTATGAGGGGTGTAGTCACAGAGGGGTCAGAGCGCCCATGCTGCCCCCTGACCACTGCTGGCTATGATAGAAAGGTGTCAGGACACACAGGACATGGCAGCTCGCTGTGTATGGGGGTGTAGTCACAGAGGGGTCAGAGCACCCATGCTGACCCCTGACCTCTGCTGGCTATGATAGAAAGGTGTCAGGACACACAGGACATGGCAGCTCGCTGTGTATGAGGGGTGTAGTCACAGAGGGGTCAGAGCGCCCATGCTGCCCCCTGACCACTGCTGGCTATGATAGAAAGGTGTCAGGACACACAGGACATGGCAGCTCGCTGTGTATGGGGGGTGTAGTCACAGAGGGGTCAGAGCACCCATGCTGACCCCTGACCACTGCTGGCTATGATAGAAAGGTGTCAGGACACACAGGACATGGCAGCTCGCTGTGTATGGGGGTGTAGTCACAGAGGGGTCAGAGCGCCCATGCTGACCCCTGACCACTGCTGGCTATGATAGAAAGGTGTCAGGACACAGGACATGGCAGCTCGCTGTGTATGGGGGGTGTCGTCACAGAGGGGTCAGAGCGCCCATGCTGACCCCTGACCACTGCTGGCTATGATAGAAAGGTGTCAGGACACAGGACATGGCAGCTCGCTGTGTATGGGGGGTGTAGTCACAGAGGGGTCAGAGCGCCCATGCTGACCCCTGACCACTGCTGGCTATGATAGAAAGGTGTCAGGACACACAGGACATGGCAGCTCACTGTGTATGGGGGTGTAGTCACCGAGAGGTCAGAGCGCCCATGCTGACCCCTGACCACTGCTGGCTATGATAGAAAGGTGTCAGGACACACAGGACATGGCAGCTCGCTGTGTATGGGGGGTGTAGTCACAGAGGGGTCAGAGCGCCCATGCTGACCCCTGACCACTGCTGGCTATGATAGAAATGTGTCAGGACACACAGGACATGGCAGCTCGCTGTGTATGGAGGGTGTAGTCACAGAGGGGTCAGAGCGCCCATGCTGACCCCTGACCACTGCTGGCTATGATAGAAAGGTGTCAGGACACACAGGACATGGCAGCTCGCTGTGTATGGGGGGTGTAGTCACAGAGGGGTCAGAGTGTCCATGCTGACCCCTGACCACTGCTGGCTATGATAGAAAGGTGTCAGGACACAGGACATGGCAGCTCGCTGTGTATGGGGGGTGTAGTCACAGAGAGGTCAGAGCGCCCATGCTGACCCCTGACCACTGCTGGCTATGATAGAAAGGTGTCAGGACACACAGGACATGGCAGCTCACTGTGTATGGGGGGTGTAGTCACAGAGGGGTCAGAGCGCCCATGCTGACCCCTGACCACTGCTGGCTATGATAGAAAGGTGTCAGGACACACAGGACATGGCAGCTCGCTGTGTATGGGGGGTGTAGTCACAGAGGGGTCAGAGCACCCATGCTGACCCCTGACCACTGCTGGCTATGATAGGAAGGTGTCAGGACACACAGGACATGGTAGCTCGCTGTGTACGGGGGTGTAGTCGCAGAGGGGTCAGAGCGCCCATGCTGACCCCTGACCACTGCTGGCTATGATAGAAAGGTGTCAGGACACACAGGACATGGCAGCTCGCTGTGTATGGGGGGTGTAGTCACAGAGGGGTCAGAGCACCCATGCTGACCCCTGACCACTGCTGGCTATGATAGAAAGGTGTCAGGACACACAGGACATGGCAGCTCACTGTGTATGGGGGGTGTAGTCACAGAGGGGTCAGAGCTCCCATGCTGACCCCTGACCACTGCTGGCTATGATAGAAAGGTGTCAGGACACACAGGACATGGCAGCTCGCTATGTATGGGGGGTGTAGTCACAGAGGGGTCAGAACGCCCATGCTGACCCCTGACCACTGCTGGCTATGATAGAAAGGTGTCAGGACACAAGGACATGGCAGCTCGCTGTGTATGGGGGGTGTAATCACAGAGGGGTCAGAGCACCCCTGCTGACCCCTGACCACTGCTGGCTATGATAGAAAGGTGTCAGGACACACAGGACATGGCAGCTCGCTGTGTATGGGGGGTGTAGTCACAGAGGGGTCAGAGCACCCATGCTGACCCCTGACCACTGCTGGCTATGATAGAAAGGTGTCAGGACACACAGGACATGGCAGCTCACTGTGTATGGGGGGTGTAGTCCCAGAGGGGTCAGAGCACCCATGCTGACCCCTGACCACTGCTGGCTATGATAGAAAGGTGTCAGGACACACAGGACATGGCAGATCGCAGTGTATGGGGGTGTAGTCACAGAGGGGTCAGAGCCCCCATTCTGACCCCTGACCACTGCTGGCTATGATAGAAAGGTGTCAGGACACACAGGACATGGCAGCTCGCTGTGTATGGGGGGGTGTAGTCACAGAGGGGTCAGAGCGCCCATGCTGACCCCTGACCACTGCTGGCTATGATAGAAAGGTGTCAGGACACACAGGACATGGCAGCTCGCTGTGTATGGGGGGTGTAGTCACAGAGGGGTCAGAGCACCCATGCTGACCCCTGACCACTGCTGGCTATGATAGAAAGGTGTCAGGACACAGGACATGGCAGCTCACTGTGTATGAGGGTATAGTCACAGAGGGGTCAGAGCGCCCATGCTGACCCCTGACCACTGCTGGCTATGATAGAAAGGTGTCAGGACACACAGGACATGGCAGCTCGCTGTGTATGGGGGATGTAGTCACAGAGAGGTCAGAGCACCCATGCTGACCCCTGACCACTGCTGGCTATGATAGAAAGGTGTCAGGACACACAGGACATGGCAGCTTGCTGTGTATGGGGGGTGTAGTCACAGAGGGGTCAGAGCGCCCATGCTGACCCCTGACCACTGCTGGCTATGATAGAAAGGGGTCAGGCCACACAGGACATGGCAGCTCGCTGTGTATGGGGGGTGTAGTCACAGAGGGGTCAGAGCACCCCTGCTAACCCCTGACCACTGCTGGCTATGATAGAAAGGTGTCAGGACACAGGACATGGCAGCTCGCTGTGTATGGGGGGTGTAGTCACAGAGGGGTCAGAGCGCCCATGCTGACCCCTGACCACTGCTGGCTATGATAGAAAGGTGTCAGGACACACAGGACATGGCAGCTCGCTGTGTATGGGGGGTGTAGTCACAGAGGGGTTAGAACCCCCATGCTGACCCCTGGCCACTGCTGGCTATGATAGAAAGGTGTCAGCATACAGGACATGGCAGCTCGCTGTGTATGGGGGGTGTAGTCACAGAGGGGTCAGAACACCCATGCTGACCACTGCTGGCTATGATAGAAAGGTGTCAGGACACACAGGACATGGCAGCTCGCTGTGTGTGGGGGGTGTAGTCACAGAGGGGTCAGAGCACCCATGCTGACCCCTAACCACTGCTGGCTATGATAGAAGGGTGTCAGGACACAAGGACATGGCAGCTCGCTGTGTATGGGGGGTGTAGTCACAGAGGGGTCAGAGCGCCCATGCTGACCCCTGACCACTGCTGGCTATGATAGAAAGGTGTCAGGACACACAGGACATGGCAGCTCGCTGTGTATGGGGGGTGTAGTCACAGAGGGGTCAAAGCGCCCATGCTGACCCCTGACCACTGCTGGCTATGATAGAAAGGTGTCAGGACACACAGGACATGGCAGCTCGCTGTGTATGGGGGGTGTAGTCACAGAGTGGTCAGAGCGCCCATGCTGACCCCTGACCACTGCTGGCTATGATAGAAAGGTGTCAGGACACACAGGACATGGCAGCTCGCTGTGTATGGGGGTGTAGTCACAGAGGGGTCAGAGCGCCCATGCTGACCCCTGACCACTGCTGGCTATGATAGAAAGGTGTCAGGACAAACAGGACATGGCAGCTCCCTGTGTATGGGGGGTGTAGTCACGGAGGGGCCAGAGCGCCCATGCTGACCCCTGACCACTGCTGGCTATGATAGAAAGTGTCAGGACACACAGGACATGGCAGCTCGCTGTGTATGGGGAGTGTAGTCACAGAGGGGTCAGAGCACCCATGCTGACCTCTGACCACTGCTGGCTATGATAGAAAGGTGTCAGGACACACAGGACATGGCAGCTCGCTGTGTATGGGGGGTGTAGTCACAGAGGGGTCAGAGCGCCCATGCTGACCCCTGACCACTGCTGGTTATGATAGAAAGGTGTCAGGACACACAGGACATGGCAGCTCGCTGTGTATGGGGGGGTGTAGTCACAGAGAGGTCAGAGCACCCATGCTGACCCCTGACCACTGCTGGCTATGATAGAAAGGTGTCAGGACACACAGGACATGGCAGCTCCCTGTGTATGGGGGTTGTAGTCACAGAGGGGTCAGAGCGCCCATGCTGACCCCTGACCACTGCTGGCTATGATAGAAAGGTGTCAGGACACACAGGACATGGCAGCTCACTGTGTATAGGGGGTGTAGTCACAGAGGGGTCAGAGCGCCCATGCTGACCCCTGACCACTGCTGGCTATGATAGAAAGGTGTCAGGACACAGGACATGGCAGCTCGCTGTGTATGGGGGGGTGTAGTCACAGAGGGGTCAGAGCGCCCATGCTGACCCCTGCTGGCTATGATAGAAAGGTGTCAGGACACAGGACAAGGCAGCTCGCTGTGTATGGGGGGTGTAGTCACAGAGGGGTCAGAGCGCCCATGCTGACCCCTGACCACTGCTGGCTATGATAGAAAGGTGTCAGGACACACAGGACATGGCAGCTCGCTGTGTATGGGGGGTGTAGTCACAGAGGGGTCAGAGTGCCCATGCTGACCCCTGACCACTGCTGGCTATGATAGAAAGGTGTCAGGACACAGGACACGGCAGCTCGCTGTGTATGGGGGGTATAGTCACAGAGGGGTCAGAGCGCCCATGCTGACCCCTGACCACTGCTGGCTATGATAGAAAGGTGTCAGGACACACAGGACATGGCAGCTCGCTGTGTATGGGGGTGTAGTCACAGAGGGGTCAGAGCGCCCATGCTGACCCCTGACCACTGCTGGCTATGATAGAAAGGTGTCAGGACACACAGGACATGGCAGCTCGCTGTGTATGGGGGGTGTAGTCACAGAGGGGTCAGAGCGCCCCTGCTGACCCCTGACCACTGCTGGCTATGATAGAAAGGTGTCAGGACACACAGGACATGGCAGCTCGCTGTGTATGAGGGGTGTAGTCACAGAGGGGTCAGAGCGCCCATGCTGACCCCTGACCACTGCTGGCTATGATAGAAAGGTGTCAGGACACAGGACATGGCAGCTCGCTGTGTATGGGGGATGTAGTCACAGAGGGGTCAGAGCCCCCATGCTGACCCCTGACCACTGCTGGCTATGATAGAAAGGTGTCAGGACACAGGACATGGCAGCTCGCTGTGTATGGGGGGTGTAGTCACAGAGGGGTCAGAGCGCCCATGCTGACCACTGCTGGCTATGATAGAAAGGTGTCAGGACACACAGGACATGGCAGCTCGCTGTGTATGGGGGGTGTAGTCACAGAGGGGTCAGAACGCCCATGCTGACCACTGCTGGCTATGATAGAAAGGTGTCAGGACACACAGGACATGGCAGCTCGCTGTGTATGGGGGGTGTAGTCACAGAGGGGTCAGAGCGCCCATGCTGACCCCTGATCACTGCTGGCTATGATAGAAAGGTGTCAGGACACACAGGACATGGCAGCTCGCTGTGTGTGGGGGGTGTAGTCACAGAGGGGTCAGAGCACCCATGCTGACCCCTGACCACTGCTGGCTATGATAGAAAGGTGTCAGGACACAAGGACATGGCAGCTCGCTGTGTATGGGGGGTGTAGTCACAGAGGGGTCAGAACGCCCATGCTGACCCCTGACCACTGCTGGCTATGATAGAAAGGTGTCAGGACACACAGGACATGGCAGCTCGCTGTGTATGGGGGGTGTAGTCACAGAGGGGTCAGAGCGCCCATGCTGACCCCTGACCACTGCTGGCTATGATAGAAAGGTGTCAGGACAAACAGGACATGGCAGCTCCCTGTGTATGGGGGGTGTAGTCACAGAGGGGCCAGAGCGCCCATGCTGACCCCTGACCACTGCTGGCTATGATAGAAAGGTGTCAGGACACACAGGACATGGCAGCTCGCTGTGTATGGGGGGTGTAGTCACAGAGGGGTCAGAGCGCCCATGCTGACCCCTGACCACTGCTGGCTATGATAGAAAGGTGTCAGGACACACAGGACATGGCAGCTCGCTGTGTATTGGGGGTGTAGTCACAGAGAGGTCAGAGCACCCATGCTGACCCCTGACCACTGCTGGCTATGATAGAAAGGTGTCAGGACACACAGGACATGGCAGATCGCTGTGTATGGGGTTGTAGTCACAGAGGGGTCAGAGCGCCCATGCTGACCCCTGACCACTGCTGGCTATGATAGAAAGGTGTCAGGACACAGGACATGGCAGCTCGCTGTGTATGGGGGGGGTGTAGTCACAGAGGGGTCAGAGCGCCCATGCTGACCCCTGACCACTGCTGGCTATGATAGAAAGGTGTCAGGACACAGGACATGGCAGCTCGCTGTGTATGGGGGGGGTGTAGTCACAGAGGGGTCAGAGCCCCCATGCTGACCCCTGACCACTGCTGGCTATGATAGAAAGGTGTCAGGACACAGGACATGGCAGCTCGCTGTGTATGGGGGGGGTGTAGTCACAGAGGGGTCAGAGCGCCCATGCTGACCCCTGACCACTGCTGGCTATGATAGAAAGGTGTCAGGACACACAGGACATGGCAGCTCGCTGTGTATGGGGGGTGTAGTCACTGAGGGGTCAGAGCGCCCATGCTGATCCCTGACCACTGCTGGCTATGATAGAAAGGTGTCAGGACACAGGACATGGCAGCTCGCTGTGTATGGGGGGGGTGTAGTCACAGAGGGGTCAGAGCGCCCATGCTGACCCCTGACCACTGCTGGCTATGATAGAAAGGTGTCAGGACACAGGACATGGCAGCTCGCTGTGTATGGGGGGGGTGTAGTCACAGAGGGGTCAGAGCCCCCATGCTGACCCCTGACCACTGCTGGCTATGATAGAAAGGTGTCAGGACACAGGACATGGCAGCTCGCTGTGTATGGGGGGGGTGTAGTCACAGAGGGGTCAGAGCGCCCATGCTGACCCCTGACCACTGCTGGCTATGATAGAAAGGTGTCAGGACACAGGACATGGCAGCTCGCTGTGTATGGGGGGGGTGCAGTCACAGAGGGGTCAGAGCGCCCATGCTGACCCCTTCTGGCTATGATAGAAAGGTGTCAGGACACAGGACAAGGCAGCTCGCTGTGTATGGGGGGTGTAGTCACAGAGGGGTCAGAGCGCCCATGCTGACCCCTGACCACTGCTGGCTATGATAGAAAGGTGTCAGGACACACAGGACATGGCAGCTCGCTGTGTATGGGGGTGTAGTCACAGAGGGGTCAGAGCGCCCATGCTGATCCCTGACCACTGCTGGCTATGATAGAAAGGTGTCAGGACACAGGACATGGCAGCTCGCTGTGTATGGGGGGGGTGTAGTCACAGAGGGGTCAGAGCGCCCATGCTGACCCCTGACCACTGCTGGCTATGATAGAAAGGTGTCAGGACACAGGACATGGCAGCTCGCTGTGTATGGGGGGGGTGTAGTCACAGAGGGGTCAGAGCCCCCATGCTGACCCCTGACCACTGCTGGCTATGATAGAAAGGTGTCAGGACACAGGACATGGCAGCTCGCTGTGTATGGGGGGGGTGTAGTCACAGAGGGGTCAGAGCGCCCATGCTGACCCCTGACCACTGCTGGCTATGATAGAAAGGTGTCAGGACACAGGACATGGCAGCTCGCTGTGTATGGGGGGGGTGTAGTCACAGAGGGGTCAGAGCCCCCATGCTGACCCCTGACCACTGCTGGCTATGATAGAAAGGTGTCAGGACACAGGACATGGCAGCTCGCTGTGTATGGGGGGGGTGTAGTCACAGAGGGGTCAGAGCGCCCATGCTGACCCCTGACCACTGCTGGCTATGATAGAAAGGTGTCAGGACACAGGACATGGCAGCTCGCTGTGTATGGGGGGGGTGTAGTCACAGAGGGGTCAGAGCCCCCATGCTGACCCCTGACCACTGCTGGCTATGATAGAAAGGTGTCAGGACACAGGACATGGCAGCTCGCTGTGTATGGGGGGGGTGTAGTCACAGAGGGGTCAGAGCGCCCATGCTGACCCCTGACCACTGCTGGCTATGATAGAAAGGTGTCAGGACACACAGGACATGGCAGCTCGCTGTGTATGGGGGGTGTAGTCACTGAGGGGTCAGAGCGCCCATGCTGATCCCTGACCACTGCTGGCTATGATAGAAAGGTGTCAGGACACAGGACATGGCAGCTCGCTGTGTATGGGGGGGGTGTAGTCACAGAGGGGTCAGAGCGCCCATGCTGACCCCTGACCACTGCTGGCTATGATAGAAAGGTGTCAGGACACAGGACATGGCAGCTCGCTGTGTATGGGGGGGGTGTAGTCACAGAGGGGTCAGAGCCCCCATGCTGACCCCTGACCACTGCTGGCTATGATAGAAAGGTGTCAGGACACAGGACATGGCAGCTCGCTGTGTATGGGGGGGGGTGTAGTCACAGAGGGGTCAGAGCGCCCATGCTGACCCCTGACCACTGCTGGCTATGATAGAAAGGTGTCAGGACACAGGACATGGCAGCTCGCTGTGTATGGGGGGGGTGTAGTCACAGAGGGGTCAGAGCCCCCATGCTGACCCCTGACCACTGCTGGCTATGATAGAAAGGTGTCAGGACACAGGACATGGCAGCTCGCTGTGTATGGGGGGGGTGTAGTCACAGAGGGGTCAGAGCGCCCATGCTGACCCCTGACCACTGCTGGCTATGATAGAAAGGTGTCAGGACACACAGGACATGGCAGCTCGCTGTGTATGGGGGGTGTAGTCACTGAGGGGTCAGAGCGCCCATGCTGATCCCTGACCACTGCTGGCTATGATAGAAAGGTGTCAGGACACAGGACATGGCAGCTCGCTGTGTATGGGGGGGGTGTAGTCACAGAGGGGTCAGAGCGCCCATGCTGACCCCTGACCACTGCTGGCTATGATAGAAAGGTGTCAGGACACAGGACATGGCAGCTCGCTGTGTATGGGGGGGGTGTAGTCACAGAGGGGTCAGAGCCCCCATGCTGACCCCTGACCACTGCTGGCTATGATAGAAAGGTGTCAGGACACAGGACATGGCAGCTCGCTGTGTATGGGGGGGGTGTAGTCACAGAGGGGTCAGAGCGCCCATGCTGACCCCTGACCACTGCTGGCTATGATAGAAAGGTGTCAGGACACAGGACATGGCAGCTCGCTGTGTATGGGGGGGGTGCAGTCACAGAGGGGTCAGAGCGCCCATGCTGACCCCTTCTGGCTATGATAGAAAGGTGTCAGGACACAGGACAAGGCAGCTCGCTGTGTATGGGGGGTGTAGTCACAGAGGGGTCAGAGCGCCCATGCTGACCCCTGACCACTGCTGGCTATGATAGAAAGGTGTCAGGACACACAGGACATGGCAGCTCGCTGTGTATGGGGGTGTAGTCACAGAGGGGTCAGAGCGCCCATGCTGACCCCTGACCACTGCTGGCTATGATAGAAAGGTGTCAGCACACAGGACATGGCAGCTCGCTGTGTATGGGGGTGTAGTCACAGAGGGGTCAGAGCGCCCATGCTGACCCCTGACCACTGCTGGCTATGATAGAAAGGTGTCAGGACACACAGGACATGGCAGCTCGCTGTGTATGGGGGATGTAGTCACAGAGGGGTCAGAGCCCCCATGCTGACCCCTGACCACTGCTGGCTATGATAGAAAGGTGTCAGGACACACAGGACATGGCAGCTCGCTGTGTATGGGGGGTGTAGTCACAGAGGGGTCAGAGCCCCCATGCTGACCCCTGACCACTGCTGGCTATGATAGAAAGGTGTCAGGACACACAGGACATGGCAGCTCGCTGTGTATGGGGGGTGTAGTCACAGATGGGTCAGAGCACCCATGCTGACCCCTGACCACTGCTGGCTATGATAGAAAGGTGTCAGGACACAGGACATGGCAGCTCGCTGTGTATGGGGGGTGTAGTCACAGAGGGGTCAGAGCGCCCATGCTGACCCCTGACCACTGCTGGCTATGATAGAAAGGTGTCAGGACACAGGACATGGCAGCTCGCTGTGTATGGGGGGTGTAGTCACAGAGGGGTCAGAGCGCCCATGCTGACCCCTGACCACTGCTGGCTATGATAGAAAGGTGTCAGGACACACAGGACATGGCAGCTCCCTGTGTATGGAGGGTGTAGTCACAGAGGGGTCAGAGCGCCCATGCTGACCCCTGACCACTGCTGGCTATGATAGAAAGGTGTCAGGACACACAGGACATGGCAGCTCGCTGTGTATGGGGGGGTGTAGTCACAGAGGGGTCAGAGCGTCCATGCTGACCCCTGACCACTGCTGGCTATGATAGAAAGGTGTCAGGACACACAGGACATGGCAGCTCGCTGTGTATGGAGGGTGTAGTCACATAGGGGTCAGAGCCCCCATGCTGACCCCTGACCACTGCTGGCTATGATAGAAAGGTGTCAGGACACACAGGACATGGCAGATCGCAGTGTATGGGGGTGTAGTCACAGAGGGGTCAGAGCGCCCATGCTGACCCCTGACCACTGCTGGCTATGATAGAAAGGTATCAGGACACACAGGACATGGCAGCTCGCTGTGTATGGGGGGTATAGTCACAGACGTGTCAGAGCGCCCATTCTTACCCCTGACCACTGCTGGCTATGATAGAAAGGTGTCAGGACACACAGGACATGGCAGCTCGCTGTGTATGGGGGGTGTAGTCACAGAGAGGTCAGAGCACCCATGCTGACCCCTGACCACTGCTGGCTATGATAGAAAGGTGTCAGGACACACAGGACATGGCAGATCGCTGTGTATGGGGGTGTAGTCACAGAGGGGTCAGAGCGCCCATGCTGACCCCTGACCACTGCTGGCTATGATAGAAAGGTGTCAGGACACAGGACATGGCAGCTCGCTGTGTATGGGGGGGGTGTAGTCACAGAGGGGTCAGAGCGCCCATGCTGACCCCTGACCACTGCTGGCTATGATAGAAAGGTGTCAGGACACAGGACATGGCAGCTCGCTGTGTATGGGGGGGGTGTAGTCACAGAGGGGTCAGAGCCCCCATGCTGACCCCTGACCACTGCTGGCTATGATAGAAAGGTGTCAGGACACAGGACATGGCAGCTCGCTGTGTATGGGGGGGGTGTAGTCACAGAGGGGTCAGAGCGCCCATGCTGACCCCTGACCACTGCTGGCTATGATAGAAAGGTGTCAGGACACAGGACATGGCAGCTCGCTGTGTATGGGGGGGGTGTAGTCACAGAGGGGTCAGAGCCCCCATGCTGACCCCTGACCACTGCTGGCTATGATAGAAAGGTGTCAGGACACAGGACATGGCAGCTTGCTGTGTATGGGGGGGGTGTAGTCACAGAGGGGTCAGAGCGCCCATGCTGACCCCTGACCACTGCTGGCTATGATAGAAAGGTGTCAGGACACACAGGACATGGCAGCTCGCTGTGTATGGGGGGTGTAGTCACTGAGGGGTCAGAGCGCCCATGCTGATCCCTGACCACTGCTGGCTATGATAGAAAGGTGTCAGGACACAGGACATGGCAGCTCGCTGTGTATGGGGGGGGTGCAGTCACAGAGGGGTTAGAGCGCCCATGCTGACCCCTGACCACTGCTGGCTATGATAGAAAGGTGTCAGGACACAGGACATGGCAGCTCGCTGTGTATGGGGGGTGTAGTCACAGAGAGGTCAGAGCACCCATGCTGACCCCTGACCACTGCTAGCTATGATAGAAAGGTGTCAGGACACACAGGACATGGCAGCTCGCTGTGTATGAGGGGTGTAGTCACAGAGGGGTCAGAGCACCCATGCTGACCCCTGACCACTGCTGGCTATGATAGAAAGGTGTCAGGACACACAGGACATGGCAGCTCGCTGTGTATGGGGGGGGTGTAGTCACAGAGGGGTCAGAGCGCCCATGCTGACCCCTGACCACTGCTGGCTATGATAGAAAGGTGTCAGGACACAGGACATGGCAGCTCGCTGTGTATGGGGGGGGTGCAGTCACAGAGGGGTCAGAGCGCCCATGCTGACCCCTTCTGGCTATGATAGAAAGGTGTCAGGACACAGGACAAGGCAGCTCGCTGTGTATGGGGGGTGTAGTCACAGAGGGGTCAGAGCGCCCATGCTGACCCCTGACCACTGCTGGCTATGATAGAAAGGTGTCAGGACACACAGGACATGGCAGCTCGCTGTGTATGGGGGTGTAGTCACAGAGGGGTCAGAGCGCCCATGCTGACCCCTGACCACTGCTGGCTATGATAGAAAGGTGTCAGCACACAGGACATGGCAGCTCGCTGTGTATGGGGGTGTAGTCACAGAGGGGTCAGAGCGCCCATGCTGACCCCTGACCACTGCTGGCTACGATAGAAAGGTGTCAGGACACACAGGACATGGCAGCTCGCTGTGTATGGGGGATGTAGTCACAGAGGGGTCAGAGCCCCCATGCTGACCCCTGACCACTGCTGGCTATGATAGAAAGGTGTCAGGACACACAGGACATGGCAGCTCGCTGTGTATGGGGGGTGTAGTCACAGAGGGGTCAGAGCCCCCATGCTGACCCCTGACCACTGCTGGCTATGATAGAAAGGTGTCAGGACACACAGGACATGGCAGCTCGCTGTGTATGGGGGGTGTAGTCACAGATGGGTCAGAGCACCCATGCTGACCCCTGACCACTGCTGGCTATGATAGAAAGGTGTCAGGACACACAGGACATGGCAGCTCCCTGTGTATGGAGGGTGTAGTCACAGAGGGGTCAGAGCGCCCATGCTGACCCCTGACCACTGCTGGCTATGATAGAAAGGTGTCAGGACACACAGGACATGGCAGCTCGCTGTGTATGGGGGGGTGTAGTCACAGAGGGGTCAGAGCGTCCATGCTGACCCCTGACCACTGCTGGCTATGATAGAAAGGTGTCAGGACACACAGGACATGGCAGATCGCAGTGTATGGGGGTGTAGTCACAGAGGGGTCAGAGCGCCCATGCTGACCCCTGACCACTGCTGGCTATGATAGAAAGGTATCAGGACACACAGGACATGGCAGCTCGCTGTGTATGGGGGGTATAGTCACAGAGGTGTCAGAGCACCCATGCTGACCCCTGACCACTGCTGGCTATGATAGAAAGGTGTCAGGACACACAGGACATGGCAGCTCGCTGTGTATGGGGGGTGTAGTCACAGAGAGGTCAGAGCGCCCATTCTGACCCCTGACCACTGCTGGCTATGATAGAAAGGTGTCAGAACACACAGGACATGGCAGCTCGCTGTATATGGGGGGTGTAGTCACAGAGAGGTCAGAGCGCCCATGCTGACCCCTGACCACTGCTGGCTATGATAGAAAGGTGTCAGGACACAGGACATGGCAGCTCGCTGTGTATGGGGGGTGTAGTCACAGAGGGGTCAGAGCACCCATGCTGACCCCTGACCACTGCTGGCTATGATAGAAAGGTGTCAGGACACACAGGACATGGCAGCTCGCTATGTATGGGGGTGTAGTCACAGAGAGGTCAGAGCGCCCATGCTGACCCCTGACCACTGCTGGCTATGATAGAAAGGTGTCAGGACACACAGGACATGGCAGCTCGCTGTGTATGGGGGGGTGTTGTCACAGAGGGGTCAGAGCGTCCATGCTGACCCCTGACCACTGCTGGCTATGATAGAAAGGTGTCAGGACACACAGGACATGGCAGATCGCAGTGTATGGGGGTGTAGTCACAGAGGGGTCAGAGCGCCCATGCTGACCCCTGACCACTGCTGGCTATGATAGAAAGGTATCAGGACACACAGGACATGGCAGCTCGCTGTGTATGGGGGGTATAGTCACAGAGGTGTCAGAGCACCCATGCTGACCCCTGACCACTGCTGGCTATGATAGAAAGGTGTCAGGACACACAGGACATGGCAGCTCGCTGTGTATGGGGGGTGTAGTCACAGAGAGGTCAGAGCGCCCATTCTGACCCCTGACCACTGCTGGCTATGATAGAAAGGTGTCAGAACACACAGGACATGGCAGCTCGCTGTATATGGGGGGTGTAGTCACAGAGAGGTCAGAGCGCCCATGCTGACCCCTGACCACTGCTGGCTATGATAGAAAGGTGTCAGGACACAGGACATGGCAGCTCGCTGTGTATGGGGGGTGTAGTCACAGAGGGGTCAGAGCACCCATGCTGACCCCTGACCACTGCTGGCTATGATAGAAAGGTGTCAGGACACACAGGACATGGCAGCTCGCTATGTATGGGGGTGTAGTCTCAGAGGGGTCAGAGCACCCATGCTGACCCCTGACCACTGCTGGCTATGATAGAAAGGTGTCAGGATACAGGACATGGCAGCTCGCTGTGTATGGGGGTGTAGTCACAGAGGGGTCAGAGCGCCCATGCTGACCCCTGACCACTGCTGGCTATGATAGAAAGGTGTCAGGACTCAGGACATGGCAGCTCGCTGTGTATGGGGGGTGTAGTCACAGAGGGGTCAGAGCGCCCATGCTGATCCCTGACCACTGCTGGCTATGATAGAAAGGTGTCAGGACACACAGGACATGGCAGCTCGCTGTGTATGGGGGGTGTAGTCACAGAGGGGTCAGAGCGCCCATGCTGACCCCTGACCACTGCTGGCTATGATAGAAAGGTGTCAGGATACAGGACATGGCAGCTCGCTGTGTATGGGGGGTGTAGTCACAGAGGGGTCAGAGCGCCCATGCTGACCCCTGATCACTGCTGGCTATGATACAAAGGTGTCAGGACACAGGACATGGCAGCTCGCTGTGTATGGGGGGTGTAGTCACAGGGAGGTCAGAGCCCCCATGCTGACCCCTGACCACTGCTGGCTATGATAGAAAGGTGTCAGGACACAGGACATGGCAGCTCGCTGTGTATGGGGGGTGTAGTCACAGAGGGGTCAGAGCGCCCATGCTGACCCCTGACCACTGCCTAAAGTTTCTATAATTGGTGCTGGAGAATCAGATCTGGACTATGGAGCGATGGTAGAAGGCACCTTGTCCTGAAACGCCCTTCTCTCATCCAGAAATCTACCGCCATTCAGTACACTGATAGACTGCCATGACCCTACATCATCAGCAGGTTGAAGATGCTGGGAGTTGTGGTGCTATTGCTTACCAGTAGATTCGCAGCGTGACCCATACTCGCCTGTTGAGTGTTGGTGAATAGATGGGCACAGGGTTCCCTCTGGTTTACACTGCAGCCCTGCGCCATGTGATGTGTGCCTCCTGCAGCTGCTTCTTCTTTATTGATCTTCCCTCCATCTTCGCCTAATGGTTTGACGGCTCCATGATATTGCGTGACTGGCTCAGGTTTCGTGCTGCAGCTTGTAATCTGTGTATAATAGGCCTGAACGTATTAGACAAACTACAAGGAATGTCCTGGAATAATTGCAGGGTAGTGTCGTCTCTGTCATCTCTTCATTTTCTCCCTGCCCCCTATGTACAGGAATATAACTACTATAATACTGCCCCCTAGGTACAGGAATATAACTACTATAATACTGCCCCCTATGTACAGGATATAACTACTATAATACTGCCCCCTATGTACAGGAATATAACTACTATAATACTGCCCCCTATGTACAGGAATATAACTACTATAATACTGCCCCCTATGTACAGGAATATAACTACTATAATACTGTCCCCTATGTACAGGAATATAACTACTATAATACTGCCCCCTATGTACAGGAATATAACTACTATAATACTGCCCCCTATGTACAAGAATATAACTACTAGAATACTGCCCCCTATGTACAGGAATATAACTACTATAATACTGTCCCCTATGTACAGGAAAATAACTACTATAATACTGCCCCTATGTACAAGAATATAACTACTATAATACTGCCCCCTATGTACAAGAATATAACTACTATAATACTGCCCCCTATGTACAAGAATATAACTACTATAATACTGCCCCCTATGTACAGGAATATAACTACTATAATACTGCCCCCTATGTACAGGAATATAACTACTATAATACTGCCCCCTATGTACAAGAATATAACTACTATAATACTGCCCCCTATGTACAGGAATATAACTACTATAATACTGCCCCCTATGTACAGGAATATAACTACTATAATACTGCCCCCTATGTACAGGAATATAACTGCTATAATACTGCCCCCTATATACAACAATATAACTACTATAATACTGTCCTCTATGTACAAGAATATAACTACTATAATACTGCCCCCTATGTACAAGAATATAACTACTATAATACTGCCCCCTATGTACAAGAATATAACTACTATAATACTGTCCCCTATGTACAAGAATATAACTACTATAATACTGCCCCCTATGTACAAGAATATAACTACTATAATACTGCCCCCTATGTACAGGAATATAACTACTATAATACTGCCCCCTATGTACAGGAATATAACTACTATAATACTGCCCCCTATGTACAGGAATATAACTACTATAATACTGCCCCCTATGTACAAGAATATAACTACTATAATACTGCCCCCTATGTACAGGAATATAACTACTATAATACTGCCCCCTATGTACAAGAATATAACTACTATAATACTGCCCCCTATGTACAGGAATATAACTACTATAATACTGCCCCCTATGTACAGGAATATAACTACTATAATACTGCCCCCTATGTACAAGAATATAACTACTATAATACTGCCCCCTATGTACAGGAATATAACTACTATAATACTGCCCCCTATGTACAGGAATATAACTACTATAATACTGCCTCCTATGTACAGGAATATAACTACTATAATACTGCCCCCTATGTACAGGGATATAACTGCTATAATACTGCCCCCTATGTACAAGAATATAACTACTATAATACTGCCCCCTATGTACAAGAATATAACTACTATAATACTGCCCCCTATGTACAGGAATATAACTACTATAATACTGCCCCCTATGTACAAGAATATTACTACTATAATACTGCTCCTATGTACAAGAATATAACTACTATAATACTGCCCCCTATGTACAAGAATATAACTACTATAATACTGCCCTATATGTACAGGAATATAACTACTATAATACTGCTCCCTATGTACAGGAATATAACTACTATAATACTGCCCCCTATGTACAAGAATATAACTACTATAATACTGCCCCTATGTACAGGAATATAACTACTATAATACTGCCCCCTATGTACAGGAATATAACTACTATAATACTGCCCCCTATGTACAGGAATATAACTACTATAATACTGCCCCCTATGTACAAGAATATAACTACTATAATACTGCCCCTATGTACAGGAATATAACTACTATAATACTGACCCCTATGTACAAGAATATAACTACTATAATACTGCCCCCTATGTACAGGAATATAACTACTATAATACTGCCCCCTATGTACAAGTATATAACTATTATAATACTGCCCCCTATGTACAGGGATATAACTACTATAATACTGCCCCCTATGTACAGGAATATAACTACTATAATACTGCTCCCTATGTACAAGAATATAACTACTATAATACTGCCCCCTATGTACAGGAATATAACTACTATAATACTGCCCCTATGTACAGGAATATAACTACTATAATACTGCCCCCTATGTACAGGAATATAACTACTATAATACTGCCCCCTATGTACAGGAATATAACTACTATAATACTGCCCCCTATGTACAGGAATATAACTACTATAATACTGCCCCCTAGGTACAGGAATATAACTACTATAATACTGTCCCCTATGTACAGGAATATAACTACTATAATACTGCCCCCTATGTACAGGAATATAGCTACTATAATACTGCCCCCTATGTACAGGAATATAACTACTATAATACTGCCCCCTATGTACAAGAATATAACTACTTTAATACTGCCCCCTATGTACAGGAATATAACTGCTATAATACTGCTCCTATGTACAAGTATATAACTACTATAATACTGCCCCTATGTACAGGAATATAACTACTATAATACTGCCCCCAATGTACAAGAATATAACTACTATAATACTGCCCCCTATGTACAAGAATATAACTACTATAATACTGCCCCCTATGTACAAGAATATAACTACTATAATACTGCCCCCTATGTACAAGAATATAACTACTATAATACTGCCCCCTATGTACAGGAATATAACTACTATAATACTGCCCCCTATGTACAGGAATATAACTACTATAATACTGCCTCCTATGTACAGGAATATAACTACTATAATACTGCCCCCTATGTACAGGGATATAACTGCTATAATACTGCCCCCTATGTACAAGAATATAACTACTATAATACTGCCCCCTATGTACAAGAATATAACTACTATAATACTGCCCCCTATGTACAGGAATATAACTACTATAATACTGCCCCCTATGTACAAGAATATAACTACTATAATACTGCCCCTATGTACAGGAATATAACTACTATAATACTGCCCCCTATGTACAGGGATATAACTACTATAATACTGCCCCCTATGTACAGGAATATAACTACTATAATACTGCCCCCTATGTACAGGAATATAACTACTATAATACTGCTCCCTATGTACAAGAATATAACTACTATAATACTGCCCCCTATGTACAGGAATATAACTACTATAATACTGCCCCCTATGTACAGGAATATAACTACTATAATACTGCTCCCTATGTACAGGAATATAACTACTATAATACTGCCCCCTATGTACAAGAATATAACTACTATAATACTGCCCCCTATGTACAGGAATATAACTACTATAATACTGCTCCCTATGTACAGGAATATAACTACTATAATACTGCCCCCTATGTACAGGAATATAACTACTATAATACTGCCCTGTACCCCTGCGCTCTGTGCTCCGGGTCCCGCTCCCCTGCTCCCTGTGGTCCGGGCTCCGCTCCCCGGCGCTATGTGGTCCGGGCTCCGCTCCCCGGCGCTCTGTGGTCCGGGCTCCTCTCCTCGGCGCTCTGTGGTCCGGGCCCCGCTCCTCGGCGCTCTGTGGTCCGGGCCCCGCTCCTCGGCGCTCTGTGGTCCGGGCTCCTCTCCGCGGCGCTCTGTGGTCCGGGCTCCTCTCCGCGGCGCTCTGTGGTCCGGGCTCCTCTCCTCGGCGCTCTGTGGTCCGGGCTCCTCTCCTCGGCGCTCTGTGGTCCGGGCTCCTCTCCTCGGCGCTCTGTGGTCCGGGCTCCTCTCCTCGGCGCTCTGTGGTCCGGGCTCCTCTCCTCGGCGCTCTGTGGTCCGGGCCCCTCTCCCCGGCGCTCTGTGGTCCGGGCTCCTCTCCTTGGCGCTCTGTGGTCCGGGCCCCTCTCCCCGGCGCTCTGTGGTCCGGGCTCCTCTCCTTGGCGCTCTGTGGTCCGGGCTCCTCTCCCCGGCGCTCTGTGGTTCGGGCTCCTCTCCCCGGCGCTCTGTGGTTCGGGCTCCTCTCCCCGGCGCTCTTTGTTCCGGGCTCCTCTCCCCGGCGCTCTGTGGTCCGGGCCCCTCTCCCCGGCGCTCTGTGGTCCGGGCTCCGCTCCCCGGCGCTCTGTGGTCCGGGCTCCGCTCCCCGGCGCTCTGTGGTCCGGGCTCCGCTCCCCGGCGCTCTGTGGTCCGGGCTCCGCTCCCCGGCGCTCTGTGGTCCGGGCCCCTCTCCCCGCCGCTCTGTGGTCCGGGCCCCTCTCCCCGCCGCTCTGTGGTCCGGGCCCCTCTCTCCGGCGCTCTGTGGTCCGGGCCCCTCTCCCCGGCGCTCTGTGGTCCGGGCCCCTCTCCCCGGCGCTCTGTGGTCCGGGCCCCTCTCCCCGGCGCTCTGTGGTCCGGGCCCCTCTCCCCGGCGCTCTGTGGTCCGGGCCCCTCTCCCCGGCGCTCTGTGGTCCGGGCCCCTCTCCCCGGCGCTCTGTGGTCCGGGCCCCTCTCCCCGGCGCTCTGTGGTCCGGGCCCCTCTCCCCGGCGCTCTGTGGTCCGGGCCCCTCTCCTCGGCGCTCTGTGGTCCGGGCCCCTCTCCTCGGCGCTCTGTGGTCCGGGCCCCTCTCCTCGGCGCTCTGTGCTCCGGGCCCCTCTCCCCGGCGCTCTCTGTTCCGGGCTCCTCTCCCCGGCGCTCTGTGGTCCGGGCCCCTCTCCACGGCGCTCTGTGGTCCGGGCCCCGCTCCTCGGCGCTCTGTGGTCCGGGCTCCTCTCCGCGGCGCTCTGTTGTCCGGGCTCCTCTCCACGGCGCTCTCTGGTCCGGGCTCCTCTCCACGGCGCTCTGTGGTCCGGGCCCGGCTCTCTCTGGTCTGGGCTCTGCTCCTCGGCGCTCTGTGGTCCGGGCTCCTCTCCGCGGCGCTCTGTTGTCCGGGCTCCTCTCCACGGCGCTCTCTGGTCCGGGCTCCTCTCCACGGCGCTCTGTGGTCCGGGCTCCTCTCCACGGCGCTCTGTGGTCCGGGCCCGGCTCTCTCTGGTCTGGGCTCTGCTCCTCGGCAGTCTCGTGTGCTTTGTACTTGTCTCACTATCTGCGGCTTTCTTACCAGGGTAAACATTGACGTCTCCTTCCTGCAGTCTCTTTTGTTCAGTTACTTGAATAGACGTCTAATAATCCTCTCGCTGTGACCCTTGGACTTGCAGGGATGTGATGACGCCCCAGTCCCAACGTGGAGGGCATTTGCTTATAGAAAAAAAACTAATAAAGAAAAAGTTCCCCTTTCATCCTCATTGATATAGAAAATCCTCCCTGCACCAGAGCCCTTCCTGGACCTTTCATACAATGATTATGTTCTGACGTCTGCATTCATCTCATTCAGTCTCTGCTATGGACCTAAATGTAACAGGCTGAGAGGTCTGCGCTCTGTGTCCGGAGAGGTTATAGCGTCACTACTGCCCCTCCTGGACCTGCCATACTGTGACCTCACTATGGAGTCCTGGTCTGGGGAGGAGGAGGAGATGCTGCAGGGTTCATCCTGGAGCACTGGGGGGTTGGTGGCTCCTCCATCAGGAGGGATTGGAGAGCAGACAAGTGAGGTTTACAAGTTTTTGGGCAGGTGGGGGGTGCAGGGGCTGATCTCTTCCTGTAAGTCGTCTGTAATGATCTGAGAAGAGACATTGTGTACACAGCGGGAACATCTGACACCATCACAAGACGCTTTGTTCTAGAATTCACCTTTCCCCATTCTGATTACAGGGAAATCATCTCCTCATCATAAATCACTTCCTCCTCATGTCTGGAGCTGGTACAGTCTGAGGGGTAAAAGATGAGATCAGAAATATATTATCAGCTAATTGTGACAATTTCACCAGAATTTACAGAACATTTATTAGTGTCATCTCATGGATAGGCTGTGATGGATAGGCTGTATTCTCAGTGATGGCACCGCTGCTCTCTAGTGATGGATAGGCTGTATTCTCAGTGATGGCACCGCTGCTCTCTAGTGAGGGATAGGCTGTATTATCAGTAATGGCACCGCTGCTCTCTACTGATGGATAGGCTGTATTCTCAGTGATGGCACCGCTGCTCTCTAGTGATGGATAGGCTGTATTCTCAGTGACGGCACCGCTGCTCTCTAGTGATGGATAGGCTGTATTCTCAGTGATGGCACCGCTGCTCTCTAGTGATGGATAGTCTGTATTCTCAGTGATGGCACCGCTTCTCTCTAGTGATGGATAGTCTGTATTCTCAGTGATGACACTGCTGCTCTCTAGTGATGGATAGGCTGTATTCTCAGTGATGGCACCGCTGCTCTCTAGTGATGGATAGGCTGTATTCTCAGTGATGGCACTGCTGCTCTCTAGTGATGGATAGGCTGTATTCTCAGTGATGACACCGCTGCTCTCTAGTGATGGATAGGCTGTATTCTCAGTGATGACACTGCTGCTCTCTAGTGATGGATAGGCTGTATTCTCAGTGATGGCACCGCTGCTCTCTAGTGATGGATAGGCTGTATTCTCAGTGATGTCACCGCTGCTCTCTAGTGATGGATAGTCTGTATTCTCAGTGATGGCACCGCTTCTCTCTAGTGATGGATAGGCTGTATTCTCAGTGATGACACTGCTGCTCTCTAGTGATGGATAGGCTGTATTCTCAGTGATGGCACCGCTGCTCTCTAGTGATGGATAGGCTGTATTCTCAGTGATGTCACCGCTGCTCTCTAGTGATGGATAGGCTGTATTCTCAGTGATGTCACCGCTGCTCTCTAGTGATGGATAGGCGGTATTCTCAGTGATGTCACCACTGCTCTCTAGTGATGGATAGGCTGTATTCTCAGTGATGGCACCGCTGCTCTCTAGTGAGGTATAGGCTGTATTCTCAGTGATGGCACCGCTGCTCTCTAGTGATGGATAGGCTGTATTCTCAGTGATGGCGCCGCTGCTCTCTAGTGATGGATATGCTGTATTCTCAGTGATGACACCGCTGCTCTCTAGTGATGGATAGGCTGTATTCTCAGTGATGGCACCGCTGCTCTCTAGTGATGGATAGGCTGTATTCTCAGTGATGGCACTGCTGCTCTCTAGTGATGGATAGGCTGTATTCTCAGTGATGGCACCGCTGCTCTCTAGTGATGGATAGGCTGTATTCTCAGTGATGACTCCGCTGCTCTCTAGTGATGGATAGGCTGTATTCTCAGTGATGACTCCGCTGCTCTCTAGTGATGGATAGGCTGTATTCTCAGTGATGGCACCGCTGCTCTCTAGTGATGGATAGGCTGTATTCTCAGTGATGGCACCGCTGCTCTCTAGTGATGGATAGGCTGTATTCTCAGTGATGTCACCACTGCTCTCTAGTGATGGATAGGCTGTATTCTCAGTGATGGCACCGCTGCTCTCTAGTGATGGATAGGCTGTATTCTCAGTGATGGCACCGCTGCTCTCTAGTGAGGTATAGGCTGTATTCTCAGTGATGGCACCGCTGCTCTCTAGTGATGGATAGGCTGTATTCTCAGTGATGGCGCCGCTGCTCTCTAGTGATGGATAGGCTGTATTCTCAGTGATGACACCGCTGCTCTCTAGTGATGGATAGGCTGTATTCTCAGTGATGGCACCGCTGCTCTCTAGTGATGGATAGGCTGTATTCTCAGTGATGGCACTGCTGCTCTCTAGTGATGGATAGGCTGTATTCTCAGTGATGGCACCGCTGCTCTCTAGTGATGGATAGGCTGTATTCTCAGTGATGGCACCGCTGCTCTCTAGTGATGGATAGGCTGTATTCTCAGTGATGGCACCGCTGCTCTCTAGTGATGGATAGGCTGTATTCTCAGTGATGGCACCGCTGCTCTCTAGTGATGGATAGGCTGTATTCTCAGTGATGGCACTGCTGCTCTCTAGTGATGGATAGGCTGTATTCTCAGTGATGGCACCGCTGCTCTCTAGTGATGGATAGGCTGTATTCTCAGTGATGGCGCCGCTGCTCTCTAGTGATGGATAGGCTGTATTCTCAGTGATGGCACTGCTGCTCTCTAGTGATGGATAGGCTGTATTCTCAGTGATGGCACCGCTGCTCTCTAGTGATGGATAGGCTGTATTCTCAGTGATGGCACCACTGCTCTCTAGTGATGGATAGGCTGTATTCTCAGTGATGGCACCGCTACTCTCTAGTGATGGATAGGCTGTATTCTCAGTGATTATTAAGAAGACTTGGCACTCCTATTGGTTGCGTTTGATAATAAGTGAGTTTATTTCACAAATGTATAGGCGTGGCAATCCCAAAAAGTTTTTTTACAACGTTTCGGTCTACATACGGACCTTCGTCAGGCACTATATACAAAAAATAAAGTGAATACAAATCAATAACGGTGGAGTGATAATATATACATAATATATACATGATGATATATACAAAAGTCGGAGACATTTATAGGACGATAATGATGCGTTGTTGCCACATGGCATATGATAGAAGTGAATCTTCTCAAAAATGGTGCTCTCCTGGAGTTTCTTGCCAAAATCAGCGAGCCAGAATTACAGCTCCTGGATATACAAGATAATCCTCATGAGACCATGTTTAAAGACCTAAGGATAGATCTTACCCAACGGAAGCCCAATTGTTGTGGGTGCTTGGGTAGTGCACATCATGTGGTACATACATATAGCAGTATACTGGAGGATACAGATAGACACAGCGATTTATAATATAATGGTACATATTAGTAACAGGACTGTAAGGCTTAGGTACTGAATACCCATTAAGTCAATTAAAACTCATTAAGTCAATTAAAACTCAGGTTCTCTATACTTACCGGATTGCATGGTATATTAGAAGAATAATGGAAAGTATTAGGTATGCGGCACTGTGGCCGCTGCAGCGCTGGAGACGGGGTAGCGGAGAACCGCTTAGGAGAGAAGCGCTGGCGTTCTGGGGCGATCGCTGTGGTATATAAGGCAGCAGACCGGAAACCGGAAGTGACGTTCCGGTCTCAGCTGACGGTCGCTTGCGTTCCAGAGTGGAACGCGGAAGGATATCAAGTTTACAGCGATTGCACGGGGAACGGAGCTGGAGGTAAAGTAAGAAGATGTGGGCTGTGTCAATGTGTGTGATTTGGAGAGAGACTGTGTATAGGGAGTGTAAATGGTATGTTAGTAAATGGCATATGGTATAAGTGTGGAGAGAGAAGAAGTAGTACTCTGATTGGATGTAGAGGGGGTGTGGTGCATATGATCTATGAAGAAGTCATCATGGTGTGTGTGTGATGTGAATGTCTATGTGTCAGGAGTAAGTCCATGTATGGTGCATAGAGAGGGGGAAGGAGAAGAATATACCTATTGCAATGCGGTCTTCAAGTATTCAGGGAATCTGAAAAGAAACAAAGTATATGGCACCGCTGCTCTCTAGTGATGGATAGGCTGTATTCTCAGTGATGACACTGCTGCTCTCTAGTGATGGATAGGCTGTATTCTCAGTGATGGCACCGCTGCTCTCTAGTGATGGATAGGCTGTATTCTCAGTGATGGCACCGCTGCTCTCTAGTGATGGATAGGCTGTATTCTCAGTGATGGCACCGCTGCTCTCTAGTGATGGATAGGCTGTATTCACAGTGATGGCACCGCTACTCTCTAGTGATGGATAGGCTGTATTCTCAGTGATGGCACCGCTGCTCTCTAGTGATGGATAGGCTGTATTCTCAGTGATGGCACCGCTGCTCTCTAGTGATGGATAGGCTGTATTATCAGTGATGGCACCGCTGTTCTCTAGTGATGGATAGGCTGTATTCTCAGTGATGGCGCCGCTGCTCTCTAGTGATGGATAGGCTGTATTCTCAGTGATGGCACCGTTGCTCTCTAGTGATGGATAGGCTGTATTCTTAGTGATGGCACCGCTGCTCTCTAGTGATGGATAGTCTGTATTCTCAGTGATGGCTCCGCTGCTCTCTAGTGATGGATAGGATGTATTCTCAGTGATGGCACCGCTGCTCTCTAGTGATGGATAGCCTGTATTCTCAGTGATGGCGCCGCTGCTCTCTAGTGATGGATAGGCTGTATTCTCAGTGATGGCGCCGCTGCTCTCTAGTGATGGATAGGCTGTATTCTCAGTGATGGCGCCGCTGCTCTCTAGTGATGGATAGGCTGTATTCTCAGTGATGGCACCGCTGCTCTCTAGTGATGGATAGGCTGTATTTTCAGTGATGGCACCGCTGCTCTCTAGTGATGGATAGGCTGTATTCTCAGTGATGGCACCGCTGCTCTCTAGTGATGGATAGGCTGTATTCTCAGTGATGGCACCGCTGCTCTCTAGTGATGGATAGGCTGTATTCTCAGTGATGGCACCGCTGCTCTCTAGTGATGGATAGGCTGTATTCTCAGTGATGGCACCGCTGCTCTCTAGTGATGGATAGGCTGTATTCTCAGTGATGGCACCGCTGCTCTCTAGTGATGGATAGGCTGTATTCTCAGTGATGGCACCGCTGCTCTCTAGTGATGGATAGGCTGTATTCTCAGTGATGGCACCGCTGCTCTCTAGTGATGGATAGGCTGTATTCTCAGTGATGGCGCCGCTGCTCTCTAGTGATGGATAGGCTGTATTCTCAGTGATGGCGCTGCTGCTCTCTAGTGATGGATAGGCTGTATTCTCAGTGATGGCGCCGCTGCTCTCTAGTGATGGATAGGCTGTATTCTCAGTGATGGCGCTGCTGCTCTCTAGTGATGGATAGGCTGTATTCTCAGTGATGGCGCCGCTGCTCTCTAGTGATGGATAGGCTGTATTCTCAGTGATGGCGCCGCTGCTCTCTAGTGATGGATAGGCTGTATTCTCAGTGATGGCACCGCTGCTCTCTAGTGATGGATATGCTGTATTCTCAGTGATGGCACCGCTGCTCTCTAGTGATGGATAGGCTGTACTCTCAGTGATGTCACCGCTGCTCTCTAGTGATGGATAGTCTGTATTCTCAGTGATGGCACCGCTGCTCTCTAGTGATGGATAGGCTGTATTCTCAGTGATGGCACCGCTGCTCTCTAGTGATGGATAGGCTGTATTCTCAGTGATGGCGCCGCTGCTCTCTAGTGATGGATAGGCTGTATTCTCAGTGATGACACTGCTGCTCTCTAGTGATGGATAGGCTGTATTCTCAGTGATGGCACCGCTGCTCTCTAGTGATGGATAGGCTGTATTCTCAGTGATGGCACCGCTGCTCTCTAGTGATGGATAGGCTGTATTCTCAGTGATGGCGCCGCTGCTCTCTAGTGATGGATAGGCTGTATTCTCAGTGATGACACTGCTGCTCTCTAGTGATGGATAGGCTGTATTCTCAGTGATGACACTGCTGCTCTCTAGTGATGGATAGGCTGTATTCTCAGTGATGGTACCGCTGCTCCCACATGACTGATATATGGAGATAATGGGGCAGATTTACTTACCCGGTCCAATCGCGATCCAGCGGCGCGTTCTCTGCGGTGGATTCAGGTCTTCCGGCGATTCAATAAGGCAGTTCATCCGACGTCCACCAGGTGTCGCTGTCGCCGAGGCCCGTCTGAGTTCACGATCCTATACTTGGTGAAGGTAAGTGCGTGTCCCACAACACTTTTTTTTTTTTTTTATGCAGCGGTTTTTCCGAATCCGTCGGGTTTTCGTTCAGCCACGCCCCCGATTTCCGTCGCGTGCATGCCGGCGCAAATATTCGGGTTACACGTTGGGAAACTGCGAATCGGGCCCTTAGAAAATGACCCCCAATATCTGGCTCTGTGTATAATGTGCAGACACTGATGATAATGACGGGATTTTCTCTGTTGTTATTCACATAGAAACTTCCGTGTCATTTTCTTTACAGAGTTAAAGGGAAAGTTTCCCTATTTGTAGGAGCTTCTTCTCCCATTAGTGTTTGTGGTAATTGTGTACATGGGACGTGAGCCTGGAAGGACCATCACAAGGACCGGCCTCTTCTCCTCTTAGCTGGTAAAGGGTTAACATGCAGGTCCTACGTCCCCGGGTTTATGGCGGTCATTAGGAGCTGCACTTTGCTCATGTCCTGGAGTCTCTTATCAGTCAGATACATGGAAAGTGTTTGTCCTCAGATGACAGATTAGGTGGAGGCCAGCGCCGCCCTCCTGGTCACCCCACAAAGGACGAGAGAAGGAAATACACAAGTGTCTAGGGATATAAGAGAGTGAGGTCCAGGCCCAAGCCTCAGGCGGCACTGCCCAGACTCAGTTCACTTATCATTCATGATGGGGCAGAGTATTTTGATCAGACCCTCCGTAGAGCTGAATGCGCTGTGTGACCCCCGGAGCACACACTGGGCTCTGCTACATCTGTCACCAGGCGGCTTCTGTCCCTTTCAGCTCCAGTTTCTCTGTGAAAGGAACAACAAAGAGCCGGGATTACGGTGACAGGTTTAATCGGATAATTGGAGAATATTTCATCCCTCGCAGATAATTGAAGCTCTTAAAGGAGAGGATTGGTCCTTAATCCCCGTGATGAGTCCTAAGCGATGCAGATCGGGCGCCTCCTGCGCGGGTGCAGATCCCTGGTACAGGCGCTGCCCAAAAAATCAGGATCTGGGGATGGGAGGAGGGTTTTCTCATTGTCCATTGATCATGTCCATCTATCCTGAGGACCCCTGCCCTACCTGATACTCCCCTATCCTGAGGACCCCTGCCCTTCCTGATACTCTCCTATCCTGAGGACCCCTGCCCTACCTGATACTCCCCTATCCTGAGGACCCCTGCCCTTCCTGATACACTCCTATCCTGAGGACCCCTGCCCTACCTGATACTCCCCTATCCTGAGGACCCCTGCCCTTCCTGATACTCTCCTATCCTGAGGACCCCTGCCCTTCCTGATACTCTCCTATCCTGAGGACCCCTGCCCTACCTGATACTCTCCTATCCCGAGGACCCCTGCTCTACCTGATACTCCCCTATCCCGAGGACCCCTGCCCTACCTGATACTCCCCTATTATGAGGACCCCTGCTCTACCTGATACTCCCCTATCCCGAGGACCCCTGCCCTACCTGATACTCCCCTATCCTGAGGACCCCTGCCCTACCTGATACTCCCCTATCCTGAGGACCCCTGCCCTTCCTGATACACTCCTATCCTGAGGACCCCTGCCCTACCTGATACTCCCCTATCCTGAGGACCCCTGCCCTTCCTGATACACTCCTATCCTGAGGACCCCTGCCCTACCTGATACTCCCCTATCCTGAGGACCCCTGCCCTTCCTGATACTCCCCTATCCCGAGGACCCCTGCCCTACCTGATACACTCCTATCCTGAGGACCCCTGCCCTACCTGATACTCCCCTATCCTGAGGACCCCTGCCCTTCCTGATACACTCCTATCCCGAGGACCCCTGCCCTACCTGATACTCCCCTATCCCGAGGACCCCTGCCCTACCTGATACTCCCCTATCCTGAGGACCCCTGCCCTACCTGATACTCCCCTATCCTGAGGACCCCTGCCCTACCTGATACTCCCCTATCCTGAGGACCCCTGCCCTTCCTGATACTCTCCTATCCTGAGGACCCCTGCCCTACCTGATACTCCCCTATCCCGAGGACCCCTGCCCTACCTGATACACTCCTATCCTGAGGACCCCTGCCCTACCTGATACTCCCCTATCCTGAGGACCCCTGCCCTTCCTGATACACTCCTATCCCGAGGACCCCTGCCCTACCTGATACTCCCCTATCCTGAGGACCCCTGCTCTACCTGATACTCTCCTATCCTGAGGACCCCTGCCCTACCTGATACTCTCCTATCCCGAGGACCCCTGCCCTACCTGATACTCCCCTATCCTGAGGACCCCTGCCCTACCTGATACTCCCCTATCCTGAGGACCCCTGCCCTAGCTGATACTCCCCTGTCCTGAGGACCCCTGCTCTACCTGATACTCTCCTATCCTGAGGACCCCTGCCCTACCTGATACACTCCTATCCTGAGGACCCATGCACTACCTGATACTCTCCTATCCTGAGGACCCCTGCCCTACCTGATACTCTCCTATCCTGAGGACCCCTGCCCTACCTGATACTCTCCTATCCTGAGGACCCCTGCCCTACCTGATACTCTCCTATGCCGAGGACCCCTGCCCTACCTGATACTCCCCTATCCTGAGGACCCCTGCCCTACCTGGTACTCTCCTATCCTGAGGACCCCTGCACTACCTGATACTCTCCTATCCTGAGGACCCCTGCCCTACCTGATACTCCCCTATCCTGAGGACCCCTGCAGTACCTGATACTCGCCTATCCTGAGGACCCCTGCCCTACCTGGTACTTCCATACACTGAGGTTCCGGCCTCAGTGGATTCCCTATACGTGTACATTGTGCTTGTGACCACTGATGAAGGACACGTGACCAGCGATGACACATTGTACGCGGCGTCATCACTTCCCACGGTTCTATATTTAGGCAGAAGACGTCTTCCCAGGATTCTATCCTGAATATTGGAAACCCCCTAATTTCCTGATTTTCCTACTTCTTGGGAAACGTGTCTCCTCCACGATCCCGTCCTTTTTATTATATTAAATTGTTGCATGTTTTTTCTATTATTATCAGAATAATTGGTGTTGTGTCCTTACTCCGGTCCTCCAGTCCTCCCAGTGATGATCCTCCCCCGGTAGCATCGCACCGTGATTCATGGCGCGCCCGCTCAGGTAGTGTAACTCTACATAACCCCATCCGAGCTGTAAGCACCACGTCAGACGCACCACAGCTAAATATAGAGCTACAAACAGCGGAGGAAAGCGGAGGTGCCAAATGTGTCAGGACTCCCGCGCTGGATCTGGCCTCTCGCTCCTCCCTGCTGAGAATGTCGGAACATCACCCGGAGCCGTCGCTTTATTTGTTATTTCTCCTTTATTTTTAGAAATCCCCCCCCCCCCCAATCTTCACACCTCGTTATTATCCCACCGTACACTATATGATTACAGGACCTGCGCATCAATCTGTCCTTAAAGGGGCAGTAAAGTATTGGCTAAGGCTGCATTTTAAAATAAATTGAAGGGATCTTCTCCCATGTCCTACACAGGTGACATCTGGCTGAGGCACTTTCTCTGTAGGAAGGTGTCTGAACAATCAGGTTCTCCTCTTTCTAGTGTGCTGCAGAGGTGGTTTCTCTGTAGGAAGGTGCCTGAGCAATAAGGTTCTCCTCTTCCTAGTGTGCTGTAAAGGTAGCTTCTCTATAGAAAGGTGCCTGAGCAATAAGGTTCTCCTATCCCTAGTGTGCTGTGAAGGTGGTTTCCCTGTGGGACGGTGCCTGAGCAAAAAAGGTTCTCCTCTCCCTAGGGTGCTGTGAAGGTGGTTTCCCTGTAGGAAGGTGCCTGAGCAATAAGGTTCTTCTCTTCCTAGTGTGTTGTGAAGGTGGTTTCCCTGTGCGAAAGTGCCTGAGCAATAAGGTTCTCCTATCCCTAGTGTACTGTGAATGTGGTTTCCCTGTAGGAAGGTGCCTGAGCAATAAGGTTCTCCTATCCCTAGTGTGCTGTGAAGGTGGTTTCCCTGTAGGAAGGTGCCTGAGCAATAAGGTTCTCCTATCCCTAGTGTGCTGTGAAGGTGGTTTCCCTGTAGGAAGGTGCCTGAGCAATAAGGTTATCCTATCCCTAGTGTGCTGTGAAGGTGGTTTCCCTGTAGGAAGGTGCCTGAGCAATACGTTTCTTCTCTTCCTAGTGTGCTATGAAGGTGGTTTCCCTGTAGGAAGGTGCCTGAGCAATAAGGTTCTCCCCTTTCTAATGTACTGCAACGGTGGTTACTCTTCAGGAAAATATCTGCAGCACACTAGGAAGATGTGAATCTTATTGCTCAGGCACCTTCCTACACAGAAACCACCTTACCAGCACACTAGGGAGATGTGAACTTTATTGACCAAATGTGGTTTCTCTGTAGGAAGGAGCCGGAGCAATAAGATTCACATCTTCCTAGTGTGCTGCAAATGTCGTTTCTCTGTAGGAAGGTGCCTGAGCAAAGAGGCCCACATCTCCCTAGTGTGCTGTAAGGGGGTTTCTTTGTAGGAAGGTGCCTGAGTACTAAGGCCCACATCATCCTAGGGTGCTGTGAAGGTGGTTTCTCTGTAAGAAGGTGCCTGAGCAATAAGGCCCACATCATCCTAGTGTGCTGGAAGGTGGTTTTTCTGTAGGAAGGTGCCTGAGCACTAAGGCCCACATCATCCTAGTGTGCTGGAAGGTGGTTTCTCTGTAGGAAGGTGCCTGAGCACTAAGGCCCACATCATCCTAGTGTGCTGGAAGGTGGTTTCTCTGTAGGAAGGTGCCTGAGCACTAAGGCCCACATCTCCCTAGTGTGCTGTAAGGGGGTTTCTTTGTAGGAAGGTGCCTGAGCACTAAGGCCCACATCTCCCTAGTGTGCTGTAAGGTGGTTTCTCTGTAGGAAGGTGCCTGAGCAATAAGGCCCACATCTCCCTAGTGTACTGTGAAGGTGGTTTCTCTGTAGGAAGGTGCCTGAGCACTAAGGCCCACATCATCCTAGTGTGCTGGAAGGTGGTTTCTCTGTAGGAAGGTGCCTAAGCAATGAGGCCCACATCTCCCTAGTGTGCTGGAAGGTGGTTTCTCTGTAGGAAGGTGCCTGAGCACTAAGGCCCACATCTCCCTAGTGTGCTGGAAGGTGGTTTCTCTGTAGGAAGGTGCCTAAGCAATGAGGCCCACATCTCCCTAGTGTGCTGGAAGGTGGTTTCTCTGTAGGAAGGTGCCTGAGCACTAAGGCCCACATCTCCCTAGTGTGCTGTAAGGGGGTTTCCCTGTTCTCCGCTGCTCTTCTATTACTGTGCCACTTGCCCGGACCTCCACCTGGATTACCCTTCACATGCCTTTGGTCCTGATCTTTGACCCTGGTATCGGGCAGTAGATTTCTTCTCTGCCCCTATGTACATGTGCACGGGGCGAGGAGCTTGTCTGTGTAATGTGTGTGAGGAGTCTTTTTCCTACATGATGTCTGGTACCCGGGCGATGGCACAGACAATGTCCCATCATGCCGCTGCCCTGGTGCCTACTACAGTGTTAGTTTACATTCTAAAAACTTGAAAGACAATGTGGTGCGGTGAGGGCAGCACTAATCCTGCTGCCGGTCACACTGCTGTTCTCTGAGCGCTCAGTTATTGTGTGCAGCAGATGTTGCCCGGGAGCAGGCGCCTGGCCCTCAGTAATCCCTGCTTCCAGTAAGTGGGGGGCTCACTTCCAGTAGGGGGGATTACAGTCAGTTCACCCCGGGGTCACTTACCTTACAGGACATCCACTGCTACATTGATAACATCTGGGCATAACCTCAATATATATGAGTTATTCTACATCTGCTCTAGTCACATCCAAAGCTGTAGCTGTAGTTTACTATAGGATGGAAGATCTCTGATCATCCTGATGCCTGATGCTGGGAAATATATGAGACGTCTGAGATATTGGACACTGTGTCAGGTGTAATATGTAACATGTGATAGGACAGATGTGAGATCCGGGCTGTATACACACTGACCCCCCCCCCCCCCCCCCGCCTCCTCTGCCCAGCACCTATACATTTATACACCGCCATCACCCCCCACACAGGATCAACCGCCAGATGTCATCTGCACCGCAGATAGATAGATAGGAGATAGATAGATAGATAGATAGGAGATGGATATGAGATAGATAGATAGATAGATAGGAGATGGATATGAGATAGATAGATAGACAGGAGATGGATATGAGATAGATAGATATGAGATAGATAGATAGATAGATAGACAGGAGATGGATATGAGATAGATAGATAGACAGGAGATGGATATGAGATAGATAGATATGATATAGATAGATAGGAGATAGATAGGGGATAGATAGATAGATATGAGATAGATAGATAGATAGATAGATAGGAGATAGATAGATAGATAGATAGGAGATAGATAGATAGATAGATAGATAGATAGGAGATAGATAGATAGGAGATAGATAGATAGGAGATAGATAGATAGGAGATGGATAGATAGATAGGAGATAGATAGATAGATAGATAGATAGATAGATAGATATGAGATAGATAGATAGATAGATAGATATGAGATAGATAGATATGACATAGATAGATAGATAGATAGATAGATATGAGATAGATAGATAGATAGATAGATAGATAGGAGATAGATAGGAGATAGATGGATATGAGATAGATAGATAGATAGGAGATGGATAGGAGATAGATGGATATGAGATAGATAGATAGATAGATAGGAGATGGATAGATAGGAGATGGATAGATATGAGATAGATAGATAGATAGATAGATAGATAGGAGATAGATAGATAGGAGATAGATAGATATGAGATAGATAGATAGATATGAGATAGATAGATATGAGATAGATAGATAGATAGATAGATATGAGATAGATAGATAGAAGATAGATATGAGATAGATAGATATGAGATAGATAGATAGATATGAGATAGATAGATATGAGATAGATAGATATGAGATAGATAGATAGATAGGAGATAGATAGATAGGAGATAGATAGATAGATAGGAGATAGATAGATATGATATAGATAGATATGAGATAGATAGATATGAGATAGATAGGAGATAGATAGATAGATGGATAGATAGATATGAGATGAGATAAGAAAAAAAGTAAATTCAGCAGCACAGTCCTCAGTAACAAAGTGTTCATGGTATAATGTACAATGTGATGTAATGTTAATACTTTGCCTCTCAGGACGCGAATGAAGATCCGGGAGAAGATGTCGCTTTGCTTTCCGTCAGCTTTGAAGATGCAGAAGCCACACAGGTGTTCCCCAAACTCTACCTGTCCCCCCGCGTGGAGCAGTAAGTGTACAAACTAAACTATAGTAATGAGTGTATATTATATACAAAACCAAAATTAAAGATTTGAACAGAATTTGTTAAAGGTAACCTGATTTATGTTCCAGGATCGTAACCTGCTGTGCTCTGTGCTCTCTGCAGCCAGTGTTATGTATTGTCCCTGGAGTGATGTGTAATCAGACCTCACACTGCTGTGCTCTGTGCTCTCTGCAGCCAGTGTTATGTATTGTCCCTGGAGAGATGTGTAATCAGACCTCACACTGCTGTGCTCTGTGCTCTCTGCAGCCAGTGTTATGTATTGTTCCAGGAGAGATGTGTAATCAGACCTCACACTGCTGTGCTCTGTGCTCTCTGCAGCCAGTGTTATGTATTGTCCCTGGAGAGATGTGTAATCAGACCTCACACTGCTGTGCTCTGTGCTCTCTGCAGCCAGTGTTATGTATTGTCCCTGGAGAGATGTGTAATCAGACCTCACACTGCTGTGCTCTGTGCTCTCTGCAGCCAGTGTTATGTAGTGTCCCTGGAGAGATGTGTAATCAGACCTCACACTGCTGTGCTCTGTGCTCTCTGCAGCCAGTGTTATGTATTGTCCCTGGAGAGATGAGTAATCAGACCTCACACTGCTGTGCTCTGTGCTCTCTGCAGCCAGTGTTATGTATTGTCCCTGGAGAGATGTGTAATCAGACCTCACACTGCTGTGCTCTGTGCTCTCTGCAGCCAGTGTTATGTACTGTCCCTGGAGAGATGTGTAATCAGACCTCACACTGCTGTGCTCTGTGCTCTCTGCAGCCAGTGTTATGTATTGTCCCTGGAGAGATGAGTAATCAGACCTCACACTGCTGTGCTCTGTGCTCTCTGCAGCCAGTGTTATGTATTGTCCCTGGAGAGATGTGTAATCAGACCTCACACTGCTGTGCTCTGTGCTCTCTGCAGCCAGTGTTATGTACTGTCCCTGGAGAGATGTGTAATCAGACCTCACACTGCTGTGCTCTGTGCTCTCTGCAGCCAGTGTTATGTATTGTCCCTGGAGAGATGAGTAATCAGACCTCACACTGCTGTGCTCTGTGCTCTCTGCAGCCAGTGTTATGTATTGTCCCTGGAGAGATGTGTAATCAGACCTCACACTCCGGGGACAATACATAACACTGGCTGCAGAGAGCACAGAGCACAGCAGTGTGAGGTCTGATTACACATCTCTCCAGGGACAATACATAACACTGGCTGCAGAGAGCACAGAGCACAGCAGTGTGAGGTCTGATTACTCATCTCTCCAGGGACAATACATAACACTGGCTGCAGAGAGCACAGGGCACAGCAGTGTGAGGTCTGATTACACATCTCTCCAGGGACAGTACATAACACTGGCTGCAGAGAGCACAGAGCACAGCAGTGTGAGGACTGATTACACATCTCTCCAGGGACATTACATAACACTGGCTGCACAGAGCACAGCAGTGTGAGGTCTGATTACACATCTCTCCAGGGACAGTACATAACACTGGCTGCAGAGAGCACAGAGCACAGCAGTGTGAGGTCTGATTACACATCTCTCCAGGGACAATACATAACACTGGCTGCAGAGAGCACAGAGCACAGCAGTGTGAGGTCTGATTACACATCTCTCCAGGGACAGTACATAACACTGGCTGCAGAGAGCACAGAGCACAGCAGTGTGAGGACTGATTACACATCTCTCCAGGGACAATACACAACACTGGCTGCAGAGAGCACAGAGCACAGCAGTGTGAGGTCTGATTACACATCTCTCCAGGGACAATACATAACACTGGCTGCAGAGAGCACAGAGCACAGCAGTGTGAGGTCTGATTACACATCTCTCCAGGGACAATACATAACACTGGCTGCAGAGAGCACCGAGCACAGCAGTGTGAGGTCTGATTACACATCTCTCCAGGAACAATACATAACACTGGCTGCAGAGAGCACAGAGCACAGCAGTGTGAGGTCTGATTACACATCTCTCCGGAGACTATACATAACACTGGCTGCAGAGAGCACAGAGCACAGCAGTGTGAGGTCTGATTACACATCTCTCCGGGGACTATACATAACACTGGCTGCAGAGAGCACAGAGCACAGCAGTGTGAGGACACCCCCCCCCCAGGACAATGCTGGAATATAAATCCATATTTCACAGTCCTGCTGCTACTAACAACATACACAACATGATAACATAACTGGTCCCTGTTGTTGGGGTGGCACATGGGCCTTGGTGGTATCGCTGTGACTTACCTCAGTGGTGCCTCCTCTGCTGCTCTTTGTGAGCGGAGCCATAATTCGTGGGGGATTACAGGACCCCGGCTGTAAGGAGAAGAGGAGACGTAATAAATCTGCTGCGACCGCAGAGAACAAAGGCCGTTCTTGTTTTGGGCTCCTGTAACGTTTTCCTCTGAGGTCGCGGCTCCCGGGTTATATGTTCGGGGAAACGAGATGATCACACGCCAGAGGTCCTCACAGGCGCCTGTTAACCCTTACAAGCTCCAGCTAGTAAATGTCCACAGGGGTCTGACCCACGAGACCAGCAACAATCCATGTAACCTGCACTGAGACATTGTAACGCACGCATCATGACCGCACAGGGTGACGTTTACCTCGCTAGACCATATACAGTATATACCTTACACTAGACCACCAGGGATACATACACTCACCCCCATGTTGGACTAGACCACCAGGGATACATACACTCACCCCCATGTTGGACTAGACCACCAGGGATACATACACTCACCCCCATGTTGGACTAGACCACCAGGGATACATACACTCACCCCCATGTTGGACTAGACCACCAGGGATACATACACTCGCCCCCATGTTGGACTAGACCACCAGGGATACATACACTCACCCCCATGTTGGACTAGACCACCAGGGATACACACTCACCCCCATGTTGGCCTAGACCACCAGGGATACATACACTCACCCCCATGTTGGACTAGACCACTAGGGATACATACACTCGCCCCCATGTTGGACTAGACCACCAGGGATACATACTGACCCCCATGTTGGACTAGACCACTAGGGATACATACACTCACCCACCATGTTGGACTAGACCACCAGGGATACATACACTCACCCCCCATGTTGGACTAGACCACCAGGGATACATACACTCGTCCCCATGTTGGACTAGACCACCAGGGATACATACACTCACCCCCATGTTGGACTAGACCACCAGGGATACATACACCCGCCCCCATGTTGGCCTAGACCACCAGGGATACATACACTCGCCCCCATGTTGGACTAGACCACCAGGGATACATACACTCACCCCCATGTTGGACTAGACCACCAGGGATACATACTCACCCCCATGTTGGACTAGACCACCAGGGATACATACACTCACCCCCCATGTTGGACTAGACCACCAGGGATACATACACTCGTCCCCATGTTGGACTAGACCACCAGGGATACATACACTCACCCCCATGTTGGACTAGACCACCAGGGATACATACTCACCCCCATGTTGGACTAGACCACCAGGGATACATACACTCGTCCCCATGTTGGACTAGACCACCAGGGATACATACTCACCCCCATGTTGGCCTAGACCACCAGGGATACATACACTCACCCCCATGTTGGACTAGACCACCAGGGATACATACTGACCCCCATGTTGGACTAGACCACTAGGGATACATACACTCACCCCCATGTTGGACTAGACCACCAGGGATACATACACTCACCCCCCATGTTGGACTAGACCACCAGGGATACATACACTCGTCCCCATGTTGGACTAGACCACCAGGGATACATACACTCACCCCCATGTTGGACTAGACCACCAGGGATACATACACTCACCCCCATGTTGGACTAGACCACCAGGGATACATACACTCACCCCCATGTTGGACTAGACCACCAGGGATACATACACTCGCCCCCATGTTGGACTAGACCACCAGGGATACATACACTCACCCCCCATGTTGGACTAGACCACCAGGGATACATACTCTCACCCTCATGTTGGACTAGACCACCAGGGATACATACACTCGCCCCCATGTTGGACTAGACCACCAGGGATACATACACTCGCCCCCATGTTGGACTAGACCACCAGGGATACATACACTCGCCACCATGTTGGACTAGACCACCAGGGATACATACACTCGCCCCCATGATGGAATAGACCACCAGGGATACATACACTCGCCCCCATGTTGGACTAGACCACCAGGGATACATACACTCGCCCCCATGTTGGACTAGACCACCAGGGATACATACTCACCCCCATGTTGGACTAGACCACCAGGGATACATACACTCACCCCCATGTTGGACTAGACCACCAGGGATACATACACTCACCCCCATGTTGGACTAGACCACCAGGGATACATATATTTATCCTCTTGCAGGCCTAGACCACCAGGGATACATACACTCGCCCCCATGTTGGACTAGACCACCAGGGATACATACACTCGCCCCCATGTTGGACTAGACCACCAGGGATACATACACTCACCCCCATGTTGGACTAGACCACCAGGGATACATATATTTATCCTCTTGCAGGCCTAGACCACCAGGGATACATACACTCGCCCCCATGTTGGACTAGACCACCAGGGATACATACACTCACCCCCATGTTGGACTAGACCACCAGGGATACATACACTCGCCCCCATGTTGGACTAGACCACCAGGGATACATACACTCACCCCCATGTTGGACTAGACCACCAGGGATACATATATTTATCCTCTTGCAGGCCTAGACCACCAGGGATACATACACTCGCCCCCATGTTGGACTAGACCACCAGGGATACATACACTCACCCCCATGTTGGACTAGACCACCAGGGATACATATATTTATCCTCTTGCAGGCCTAGACCACCAGGGATACAAGGACAATGACCTTTGCTGCTCTTGGCCTGGCTGATGTCAGATATCAGGACGCTGTACGTCATCTCCTTATAGTTCTGTACCCCCTACATCTGGGGGGCCTCGGCCCGGACCCCCCCCCCCTTGCCCATCAGCGGGAGCGTTGCCACGGCCGGCACTGCCCACACTAGGGCCTTTATGTCTTCCCATGATTCCCGGCGCTGGCAGCTCCTCGCCCCCATGCTGGCAGCCAGGCATTTGTGGGCTGCATCAATGTCATGAGATTGCAGCTTGCTGCTTTATGAGGGACTAGTGACGTCAGCGAGGCACAGCAGGGGAGGCAGCGGTGTGGGGGGAAGACAAACCGGCCAAAATCTGATCCTACACATGAACCTTCACCTTCCTTGATTTATTCCTCATCATTTTATCCAGCGTTTGAAAGCGATTCTGAAAACTTTACGAGGTGGGGGAGCACTACAAGTCCCAGCAAGCCGGATTACAGGGGAGGGTCCTATAGTAAGGCTGTGCTCAACTTCATGGTGCAACTAAGGCCTTAAAGGGGAACTGCATCATGTGATCATGAGGTTGGGGGAGCTTTAGGGTCATCAGGGACCCCCTTTAGGACTCCTTATCTTCCCCTTCCCCTGGTGTCCTGGCTCAGTAGTCACGTGTCCCCAGGTGACCCGGAGCAGCTTCTATATAGAACTTCATGTATTGTTTACATTCTCCAGCGACCGATCCGGGTACAAGGAAGTCGAGAAATAGTAAAATCCCTAAAATACTCTGTGTCCTTTCATTGTGCTCTGTGACCTCCTGTCATTATCTGGATAGATCAGCACATTCGTTTGCTAAAATCCTCTGTGCTGCTGGGATCCTGCTCCTCCACTGTGTAGCTCTCAGTCTGTGACCTCCCACAAGATCAGGACAATGCTCTCCTGAAATACTCTGTGCTGTACTGATGAGAAATAACAGCCCCTCACAGCACAGTCTACAGGTACATGTCTCTGCTTTATCTCGTATGGTAATACCGGGGGTGATCTGTAGGGGGAGCAAGTGAGACAGGGAATTGTTTCATGTTTTCCCTTTCGAAAATCAAACCTAGAGAATCGACTACACCCCCATACACAGCGAGCTGCCATGTCCTGTGTGTCCTGACACCTTTCTATCATAGCTAGCAGTGGTCAGGAGTCAGCATGGGCGCTCTGACCCCTCTGTGACTACATCCCCCATACACAGCGAGCTGCCATGTCCTGTGTGTCCTGACACCTTTCTATCATAGCCAGCAGTGGTCAGGGGTCAGCATGGGCGCTCTGACCCCTCTGTGACTACACCCCCCATACACAGCGAGCTGCCATGTCCTGTGTGTCCTGACACCTTTCTATCATAGCCAGCAGTGGTCAGGGGTCAGCATGTGCGCTCTGATCCCTCTGTGACTACACCCCCCATACACAGCGAGCTGCCATGTCCTGTGTGTCCTGACACCTTTCTATCATAGCCAGCAGTGGTCAGGGGTCAGCATGGGCGCTCTGACCCCTCTGTGACTACATCCCCCATACACAGCGAGCTGCCATGTCCTGTGTCCTGACACCTTTCTATCATAGCCAGCAGTGGTCAGGGGTCAGCATGGGCGCTCTGACCCCTCTGTGACTACACCCCCCATACACAGCGAGCTGCCATGTCCATGTCCTGATATCTTTCTATCATAGCCAGCAGTGGTCAGGGGTCAGCATGGGTGCTCTGACCCCTCTGTGACTACATCCCCCATACACAGCGAGCTGCCATGTCCTGTGTGTCCTGACACCTTTCTATCATAGCCAGCAGTGGTCAGGGGTCAGCATGGGCGCTCTGACCCCTCTGTGACTACACCCCCCATACACAGCGAGCTGCCATGTCCATGTCCTGATATCTTTCTATCATAGCCAGCAGTGGTCAGGGGTCAGCATGGGTGCTCTGACTCCTCTGTGACTACACCCCCCATACACAGCGAGCTGCCATGTCCTGTGTGTCCTGACACCTTTCTATCATAGCCAGCAGTGGTCAGGGGTCAGCATGGGTGCTCTGACCCCTCTGTGACTACATCCCCCATACACAGCGAGCTGCCATGTCCTGTGTGTCCTGACACCTTTCTATCATAGCCAGCAGTGGTCAGGAGTCAGCATGGGCGCTCTGACCCCTCTGTGACTACATCCCCCATACACAGCGAGCTGCCATGTCCTGTGTGTCCTGACACCTTTCTATCATAGCCAGCAGTGGTCAGGGGTCAGCATGGGCGCTCTGACCCCTCTGTGACTACATCCCCCATACACAGCGAGCTGCCATGTCCTGTGTCCTGACACCTTTCTATCATAGCCAGCAGTGGTCAGGGGTCAGCATGGGCGCTCTGACCCCTCTGTGACTACACCCCCCATACACAGCGAGCTGCCATGTCCATGTCCTGATATCTTTCTATCATAGCCAGCAGTGGTCAGGGGTCAGCATGGGTGCTCTGACCCCTCTGTGACTACATCCCCCATACACAGCGAGCTGCCATGTCCTGTGTGTCCTGACACCTTTCTATCATAGCCAGCAGTGGTCAGGGGTCAGCATGGGCGCTCTGACCCCTCTGTGACTACACCCCCCATACACAGCGAGCTGCCATGTCCATGTCCTGATATCTTTCTATCATAGCCAGCAGTGGTCAGGGGTCAGCATGGGTGCTCTGACCCCTCTGTGACTACATCCCCCATACACAGCGAGCTGCCATGTCCTGTGTGTCCTGACACCTTTCTATCATAGCCAGCAGTGGTCAGGGGTCAGCATGGGTGCTCTGACCCCTCTGTGACTACACCCCCCATACACAGCGAGCTGCCATGTTCTGTGTGTCCTGACACCTTTCTATCATAGCCAGCAGTGGTCAGGGGACAGCATGGGCGCTCTGACCTCTCTGTGACTACACCCCCATACACAGCGAGCTGCCATGTCCTGTGTCCTGACACCTTTTTATCATAACCAGCAGTGGTCAGGGGTCAGCATGGGTGCTCTGACCTCTCTGTGACTACACCCCCATACACAGCGAGCTGCCATGTCCTGTGTGTCCTGACACCTTTCTATCACAGCCAGAAGTGGTCAGGGGTCAGCATGGGCGCTCTGACCCCTCTGTGACTACACCCCCCATACACAGCGAGCTGCCATGTCCTGTGTGTCCTGACACCTTTCTATCATAGCCAGCAGTGGTCAGGGGTCAGCATGGGCGCTCTGACCTCTCTGTGACTACACCCACCATACACAGCGAGCTGCCATGTCCTGTGTGTCCTGACACCTTTCTATCATAGCCAGCAGTGGTCAGGTGTCAGCATGGGTGCTCTGACCCCTCTGTGACTACACCCCCCATACACAGGGAGCTGCCATGTCCTGTGTGTCCTGACACCTTTCTATCATAGCCAGCAGTGGTCAGGGGTCAGCATGGGTGCTCTGACCTCTCTGTGACTACACCCCCCATACACAGTGAGCTGCCATTTCCTCTGTCCTGACACCTTTCTATCATAGCCAGCAGTGGTCAGGGGTCAGCATGGGCGCTCTGACCCCTCTGTGACTACACCCCCCATACACAGCGAGCTGCCATGTCCTGTGTCCTGACACCTTTCTATCATAGCCAGCAGTGGTCAGGGGTCAGCATGGGCGCTCTGACCCCTCTGTGACTACACCCCCCATACACAGCGAGCTGCAATGTCCTGTGTGTCCTGACACCTTTCTATCATAGCCAGCAGTGGTCAGGGGTCAGCATGGGCGCTGTGACCCCTCTGTGACTACACCCCCCATACACAGCGAGCTGCCATGTCCTGTGTGTCCTGACACCTTTCTATCATAGCCAGCAGTGGTCAGGGGTCAGCATGGGTGCTCTGACCCCTCTGTGACTACACCCCCCATACACAGCGAGCTGCCATGTCCTGTGTGTCCTGACACCTTTCTATCATAGCCAGCAGTGGTCAGGGGTCAGCATGGGCGCTCTGACCCCTCTGTGACTACACCCCCCATACACAGGGAGCTGCCATGTCCTGTGTGTCCTGACACCTTTCTATCATAGCCAGCAGTGGTCAGGGGTCAGCATGGGCGCTCTGACCCCTCTGTGACTACACCCCCCATACACAACGAGCTGCCATGTCCTGTGTGTCCTGACACCTTTCTATCATAGCCAGCAGTGGTCAGGGGTCAGCATGGGTGCTCTGACCTCTCTGTGACTACACCCCCCATACACAGCGAGCTGCCATGTCCTGTGTGTCCTGACACCTTTCTATCATAGCCAGCAGTGGTCAGGGGTCAGCATGGGTGCTCTGACCCCTCTGTGACTACACCCCCCCATACACAGTGAGCTGCCATGTCCTGTGTGTCCTGACACCTTTCTATCATAGCCAGCAGTGGTCAGGGGTCAGCATGGGCGCTCTGACCCCTCTGTGACTACACCACCCATACACAGCGAGCTGCCATGTCCTGTGTATCCTGACACCTTTCTATCATAGCCAGCAGTGGTCAGGGGTCAGCATGGGCGCTCTGACCCCTCTGTGACTACACCCCCCATACACAACGAGCTGCCATGTTCTGTGTGTCCTGACACCTTTCTATCATAGCCAGCAGTGGTCAGGGGTCAGCATGGGCGCTCTGACCCCTCTGTGACTACACCCCCCATACACAGCGAGCTGCCATGTCCTGTGTGTCCTGACACCTTTCTATCATAGCCAGCAGTGGTCAGGGGACAGCATGGGCGCTCTGACCCCTCTGTGACTACACCCCCATACACAGCGAGCTGCCATGTCCTGTGTCCTGACACCTTTCTATCATAGCCAGCAGTGGTCAGGGGTCAGCATGGGTGCTCTGACCTCTCTGTGACTACACCCCCATACACAGCGAGCTGCCATGTCCTGTGTGTCCTGACACCTTTCTATCATAGCCAGCAGTGGTCAGGTGTCAGCATGGGTGCTCTGACCCCTCTGTGACTACACTCCCCATACACAGCGAGCTGCCATGTCCTGTGTCCTGACACCTTTCTATCATAGCCAGCAGTGGTCAGAGGTCAGCATGGACGCTCTGACCCCTCTGTGACTACACTCCCCATACACAGCGAGCTGCCATGTCCTGTGTCCTGACACCTTTCTATCATAGCCAGCAGTGGTCAGAGGTCAGCATGGACGCTCTGACCCCTCTGTGACTACACCCCCATACACAGCGAGCTGCCATGTCCTGTGTCCTGACACCTTTCTATCATAGCCAGCAGTGGTCAGGGGTCAGCATGGGCGCTCTGACCCCTCTGTGACTACACCTCCCATACACAGCGAGCTGCCATGTCCTGTGTGTCCTGACACCTTTCTATCATAGCCAGCAGTGGTCAGGGGTCAGCATGGGCGCTCTGACCCCTCTGTGACTACACCCCCCATACACAGCGAGCTGCCATGTTCTGTGTGTACTGACACCTTCCTATCATAGCCAGCAGTGGTCAGGGGTCAGCATGGGCGCTCTGACCCCTCTGTGACTACACCCCCATACACAGCGAGCTTCCATGTCCTGTGTGTCCTGACACCTTTCTATCATAGCCAGCAGTGGTCAGGGGTCAGCATGGGCGCTCTGACTCCTCTGTGACTACACCCCCCATACACAGCGAGCTGCCATGTCCTGTGTATCCTGACACCTTTCTATCATAGCCAGCAGTGGTCAGGGGTCAGCATGGGCGCTCTGACCCCTCTGTGACTACACCCCCCATACACAGCGAGCTGCCATGTCCTGTGTGTCCTGACACCTTTCTATCATAGCCAGCAGTGGCCAGGGGTCAGCATGGGCGCTCTGACCCCTCTGTGACTACACCCCCCCATACACAGCGAGCTGCCATGTCCTGTGTGTCCTGACACCTTTCTATCATAGCCAGCAGTGGTAAGGGGTCAGCATGGGCGCTCTGACGCCTCTGTGACTACACCCCCCATACACAGCGAGCTGCCATGTCCTGTGTGTCCTGACACCTTTCTATCATAGCCAGCAGTGGTCAGGGGTCAGCATGGGCGCTCTGACCTCTCTGTGACTACACTCCCCATACACAGCGAGCTGCCATGTCCTGTGTGTCCTGACACCTTTCTATCATAGCCAGCCGTGGTCAGGGGTCAGCATGGGTGCTCTGACCTCTCTGTGACTACACCCCCCATACACAGCGAGCTGCCATGTCCTGTGTGTCCTGACACCTTTCTATCATAGCTAGCAGTGGTCAGGGGTCAGCATGGGCGCTCTGACCCCTCTGTGACTACACCCCCCATACACAGCGAGCTGCCATGTCCTGTGTCCTGACACCTTTCTATCATAGCCAGCAGTGGTCAGGGGTCAGCATGGGCGCTCTGACCCCTCTGTGACTACACCCCCCATACACAGCGAGCTGCCATGTCCTGTGTGTCCTGACACCTTTCTATCATAGCCAGCAGTGGTCAGGGTTCAGCATGGGCGCTCTGACCTCTCTGTGACTACACCCCCCCATACACAGCGAGCTGCCATGTCCTGTGTGTCCTGACACCTTTCTATCATAGCCAGCAGTGTTCAGGGGTCAGCATGGGGGCTCTGACCCCTCTGTGAATACACCCCCCATACACAGCGAGCTGCCATGTCCTGTGTGTCCTGACACCTTTCTATCATAGCCAGCAGTGGTCAGGGGTCAGCATGGGGGCTCTGACCTCTCTGTGACTACACCCCCCATACACAGTGAGCTGCCATGTCCTGTGTGTCCTGACACCTTTCTATCATAGCCAGCAGTGGTCAGGGGTCAGCATGGGCGCTCTGACCCCTCTGTGACTACATCCCCCATACACAGCGAGCTGCCATGTCCTGTGTGTCCTGACACCTTTCTATCATAGCCAGCAGTGGTCAGGGGTCAGCATGGGCACTCTGACCCCTCTGTGACTACACCCCCCATACACAGCGAGCTGCCATGTTCTGTGTCCTGACACCTTTCTATCATAGCCAGCAGTGGTCAGGGGTCAGCATGGGCGCTCTGACCCCTCTGTGACTACACCCCCCATACACAGCGAGCTGCCATGTCCTGTGTGTCCTGACACCTTTCTATCATAGCCAGCAGTGGTCAGGGGTCAGCATGGGCGCTCTGACCCCTCTGTGACTACACCCCCCATACACAGCGAGCTGCCATGTCCTGTGTGTCCTGACACCTTTCTATCATAGCCAGCAGTGGTCAGGGGTCAGCATGGGCGCTCTGACCCCTCTGTGACTACACCCCCCATACACAGCGAGCTGCCATGTCCTGTGTGTCCTGACACCTTTCTATCATAGCCAGCAGTGGTCAGGGGTCAGCATGGGCGCTCTGACCCCTCTGTGACTACATCCCCCATACACAGCGAGCTGCCATGTCCTGTGTGTCCTGACACCTTTCTATCATAGCCAGCAGTGGTCAGGGGTCAGCATGGGTGCTCTGACCCCTCTGTGACTACACCCCCCATACACAGCGAGCTGCCATGTCCTGTGTGACACCTTTCTATCATAGCCAGCAGTGGTCAGGGGTCAGCATGGGCGCTCTGACCTCTCTGTGACTACACCCCCCATACACAGCGAGCTGCCATGTCCTGTGTGTCCTGACACCTTTCTATCATAGCCAGCAGTGGTCAGGGGTCAGCATGGGCGCTCTGACCCCTCTGTGACTACACCCCCCATACACAGCGAGCTGCCATGTCCTGTGTGTCCTGACACCTTTCTATCATAGCCAGCAGTGGTCAGGGGTCAGCATGGGCGCTCTGACCCCTCTGTGACTACATCCCCCATACACAGCGAGCTGCCCTTGCAGTGTTGTGCCCCCTTCTGCCACCTATGTGCTATGTCTTTAAGGTCACACCATGTCTGGGGCCGGCGCGGTCTCTTGGCTTCAGGACTTTGCACATTTATCCTGAGATCAAAGTGAAACCACAACAGATTGTACATTCTTTCCATCCATCGCAAAGGAAAGTAAACAGAAATAATTCAGGGCGACGGATCACAGCGACCGGGGGATAAAGCCGGGATCTGGCCCCCGCTCCTGCGCCTCTTTTACGGGATTTGGGGAGATAATTGTATGATAAATATTGTCATGCTTGAGGGGTGAATATACAGCAAACCTCAGAACCATCTGGTAACAGGCGGGGGAGGGGGCGACCTGCGTTACTGCTTTATCGTAATCATGGCTGTCAGATAGGCCCTGGGGTCCGGGCCGCGCTCCATGTCTGGGACCTCTTCCAGAAATGGTTTTCACAAAGTCGACTCAGCAATTTTCTGTCCCGTCCTACTACAAGCTGGAAACACAAAACACCACACCTTAAAATGTTCAGTGAGAGACTGCGTCAATCATCGCTCGCACCCCTCCCCCCGCTACATCAGAAGCTATGGAGACCTCCACCCCAATATGTCCTAACATCTCCAACTAAAGATAGTGATACCGCATTGTGTGTGGGGCACCGACTACAGTCATTCTGGAGGCTGCAAGAGGAGATCAGAGGAGTCTGGAGGGAGGAGGCGAGGCCATAGGAGTCTGGAGGGAGGAGACGAGGCCAGAGGAGTCTGGAGGGAGGAGGCGAGGCCGGAGGAGTCTGGAGGGAGAAGGGCGAGGCCAGAGGAGTCTGGAGGGAGGAGACGAGGCCAGAGAAGAGTCTGGAGGGAGGAGGCGAGGCCAGAGAAGAGTCTGGAGGGAGGAGGCGAGGCCAGAGAAGAGTCTGGAGGGAGGAGGCGAGGCCAGAGAAGAGCCTGGAGGGAGGAGGCGAGGCCAGAGAAGAGCCTGGAGGGAGGAGGCGAGGCCAGAGAAGAGCCTGGAGGGAGGAGGCGAGGCCAGAGAAGAGCCTGGAGGGAGGAGGCGAGGCCAGAGAAGAGCCTGGAGGGAGGAGGCGAGGCCAGAGAAGAGCCTGGAGGGAGGAGGCGAGGCCAGAGAAGAGCCTGGAGGGAGGAGGCGAGGCCAGAGAAGAGCCTGGAGGGAGGAGGCGAGGCCAGAGAAGAGCCTGGAGGGAGGAGGCGAGGCCAGAGAAGAGCCTGGAGGGAGGAGGCGAGGCCAGAGAAGAGCCTGGAGGGAGGAGGCGAGGCCAGAGAAGAGCCTGGAGGGAGGAGGCGAGGCCAGAGAAGAGCCTGGAGGGAGGAGGCGAGGCCAGAGAAGAGCCTGGAGGGAGGAGGCGAGGCCAGAGAAGAGCCTGGAGGGAGGAGGCGAGGCCAGAGAAGAGCCTGGAGGGAGGAGGCGAGGCCAGAGAAGAGCCTGGAGGGAGGAGGCGAGGCCAGAGAAGAGCCTGGAGGGAGGAGGCGAGGCCAGAGAAGAGCCTGGAGGGAGGAGGCGAGGCCAGAGAAGAGCCTGGAGGGAGGAGGCGAGGCCAGAGAAGAGCCTGGAGGGAGGAGGCGAGGCCAGAGAAGAGCCTGGAGGGAGGAGGCGAGGCCAGAGAAGAGCCTGGAGGGAGGAGGCGAGGCCAGAGAAGAGCCTGGAGGGAGGAGGCGAGGCCAGAGAAGAGCCTGGAGGGAGGAGGCGAGGCCAGAGAAGAGCCTGGAGGGAGGAGGCGAGGCCAGAGAAGAGCCTGGAGGGAGGAGGCGAGGCCAGAGAAGAGCCTGGAGGGAGGAGGCGAGGCCAGAGAAGAGCCTGGAGGGCAGAGGGAGGAGGGCAGAGGGGTCTGGAGGGAGGAGGGCAGAGGGGTCTGGAGGAAGGAGGGCAGAGGGGTCTTGAGAAAGGAGGGCAGAGGGGTCTGGAGGAAGGAGGGCAGAGGGGTCTGGAGGAAGGAGGGCAGAGGGGTCTGGAGGAAGGAGGGCAGAGGGGTCTGGAGGAAGGAGGGCAGAGGGGTCTGGAGGAAGGAGGGCAGAGGGGTCTGGAGGAAGGAGGGCAGAGGGGTCTGGAGCGAGGAGGGCAGAGGGGTCTGGAGCGAGGAGGAGGGCAGAGGGGTCTGGAGCGAGGAGGAGGGCAGAGGGGTCTGGAGCGAGGAGGAGGGCAGAGGGGTCTGGAGGGAGGAGGGCAGAGGGTTCTGGAGGGAGGAGGGCAGTGGGGTCTGGAGGGAGGAGGGCAGAGGGGTCTGGAGGGAGGAGGGCAGAGGGGTCTGGAGGGAGGAGGGCAGAGGGGTCTGGAGCGAGGAGGGCAGAGGGGTCTGGAGCGAGGAGGGCAGAGGGGTCTGGAGCGAGGAGGGCAGAGGGGTCTGGAGCGAGGAGGGCAGAGGGGTCTGGAGCGAGGAGGGCAGAGGGGTCTGGAGCGAGGAGGGCAGAGGGGTCTGGAGCGAGGAGGCGAGGCCAGAGAAGGGTCTGGAGCGAGGAGGGCAGAGGGGTCTGGAGCGAGGAGGGCAGAGGGGTCTGGAGCGAGGAGGGCAGAGGGGTCTGGAGCGAGGAGGGCAGAGGGGTCTGGAGGGAGGAGGGCAGAGGGGTCTGGAGGGAGGAGGGCAGAGGGGTCTGGAGGGAGGAGGGCAGAGGGGTCTGGAGCGAGGAGGGCAGAGGGGTCTGGAGCGAGGAGGGCAGAGGGGTCTGGAGCGAGGAGGGCAGAGGGGTCTGGAGCGAGGAGGCGAGGGGTTCGCCGACTCTCCTGGGATCAGGCTCTTCCCCCTGACCAGCGCTCTCCATGCTGACTCATGTGTTATGATCAGGCAGCTTATAATAATTGGCACGCTTAACCCTTTAATCCTGATGCTCCGGGCCCACATGGTACAACGCAGCGGGGTCACAACTGCAATATACAGAGCAACCTGCGGGCATTGTGGAGGCCGCCCCCTGTATCCCTATGATAATACAATGTATCAGATAATGTATCCATCACACTGTGACATCATCACTCAGGGTCATCAGGGGGCGGCCATGTTTAGCCCTCGTGAGGTCATTCTGTACATTTATACTGCGCGCTCCTGTCCTCCTACAACGTCGCAAATGCTGCATTATCCACCAACACCAGAAGTGGATTCACTAAATGGGACCAACCCAAAAACTAAAGCCCTTAATTTGACAGGTTTTTTGTTTTTCAGATGAGCGCGGTCCCTGCCCGCATCATTGTAGTCCCTAGGATTATGTATTGCTCCATCACAGCCCACACAGTGTCATTATACACAGGAGATCCCCAGGTTATACCAGCTGTACATATATCACTATATACAGGAGATCCCCAGGTTATACCAGCTGTACATATATCATTATATACAGGAGATCCCCAGGTTATATCGGCTGTACATATATCATTATATACAGGAGATCCCCAGGTTATACCAGCTGTACATATATCATTATATACAGGAGATCCCCAGGTTATACCAGCTGTACATATATCATTATATCCAGGAGATCCCCAGGTTATACCAGCTGTACATATATCATTATATACAGGAGATCCCCAGGTTATACCAGCTGTACATATATCATTATATACAGGAGATCCCCAGGTTATACCAGCTGTACATATATCATTATATACAGGAGATCCCCAGGTTATACCAGCTGTACATATATCATTATATCCAGGAGATCCCCAGGTTATACCAGCTGTACATATATCATTATATACAGGAGATCCCCAGGTTATACCGGCTGTACATATATCATTATATACAGGAGATCCCCAGGTTATACCGGCTGTACACATATCATTATATACAGGAGATCCCCAGGTTATACCGGCTGTACATATATCATTATATACAGGAGATCCCCAGGTTATACCGGCTGTACATATATCATTATATACAGGAGATCCCCAGGTTATACCGGCTGTACATATATCATTATATACAGGAGATCCCCAGGTTATACCGGCTGTACATATATCATTATATACAGGAGATCCCCAGGTTATACCGGCTGTACATATATCATTATATACAGGAGATCCCCAGGTTATACCGGCTGTACATATATCATTATATACAGGAGATCCCCAGGTTATACCGGCTGTACATATATCATTATATACAGGAGATCCCCAGGTTATACCAGCTGTACATATATCATTATATACAGGAGATCCCCAGGTTATACCAGCTGTGCATATATCATTATATACAGGAGATCCCCAGGTTATACCAGCTGTACATATATCATTATATACAGGAGATCCCCAGGTTATACCGGCTGTACATATATCATTATATACAGGAGATCCCCAGGTTATACCGGCTGTACATATATCATTATATACAGGAGATCCCCAGGTTATACCGGCTGTACATATATCATTATATACAGGAGATCCCCAGGTTATACCGGCTGTACATATATCATTATATACAGGAGATCCCCAGGTTATACCGGCTGTACATATATCATTATATACAGGAGATCCCCAGGTTATACCGGCTGTACATATATCATTATATACAGGAGATCCCCAGGTTATACCGGCTGTACATATATCATTATATACAGGAGATCCCCAGGTTATACCGGCTGTACATATATCATTATATACAGGAGATCCCCAGGTTATACCGGCTGTACATATATCATTATATACAGGAGATCCCCAGGTTATACCGGCTGTACATATATCATTATATACAGGAGATCCCCAGGTTATACCGGCTGTACATATATCATTATATACAGGAGATCCCCAGGTTATACCGGCTGTACATATATCATTATATACAGGAGATCCCCAGGTTATACCGGCTGTGCATATATCATTATATACAGGAGATCCCCAGGTTATACCGGCTGTGCATATATCATTATATACAGGAGATCCCCAGGTTATACCGGCTGTACATATATCATTATATACAGGAGATCCCCAGGTTATACCGGCTGTACATATATCATTATATACAGGAGATCCCCAGGTTATACCGGCTGTACATATATCATTATATACAGGAGATCTCCAGGTTATACCGGCTGTACATATATCATTATATACAGGAGATCCCCAGGTTATACCGGCTGTACATATATCATTATATACAGGAGATCCCCAGGTTATACCGGCTGTACATATATCATTATATACAGGAGATCCCCAGGTTATACCGGCTGTACATATATCATTATATACAGGAGATCCCCAGGTTATAGCGGCTGTACATATATCATTATATACAGGAGATCCCCAGGTTATAGCGGCTGTACATATATCATTATATACAGGAGATCCCCAGGTTATACCGACTGTACATATATCATTATATACAGGAGATCCCCAGGTTATACCAGCTGTACATATATCATTATATACAGGAGATCCCCAGGTTATACCGGCTGTACATATATTATTATATACAGGGGATCCCCAGGTTATACCGGCTGTACATATATCATTATATACAGGAGATCCCCAGGTTATACCGGCTGTACATATATCATTATATACAGGAGATCCCCAGGTTATACCGACTGTACATATATCATTATATACAGGAGATCCCCAGGTTATAGCGGCTGTACATATATCATTATATACAGGAGATCCCCAGGTTATACCGGCTGTACATATATCATTATATACAGGAGATCCCCAGGTTATACCGGCTGTACATATATTATTATATACAGGGGATCCCCAGGTTATACCGGCTGTACATATATCATTATATACAGGAGATCCCCAGGTTATACCGGCTGTACATATATCATTATATACAGGAGATCCCCAGGTTATACCGGCTGTACATATATCATTATATACAGGAGATCCCCAGGTTATACCGGCTGTACATATATCATTATATACAGGGGATCCCCAGGTTATACCGGCTGTACATATATCATTATATACAGGAGATCCCCAGGTTATACCGGCTGTACATATATCATTATATACAGGGGATCCCCAGGTTATACCGGCTGTACATATATCATTATATACAGGAGATCCCCAGGTTATACCGGCTGTACATATATCACTATATACAGGAGATCCCCAGGTTATACCGGCTGTACATATATCACTATATACAGGAGATCCCCAGGTTATACCGGCTGTACATATATCATTATATACAGGAGATCCCCAGGTTATACCAGCTGTACATATATCATTATATACAGGAGATCCCCAGGTTATACCAGCTGTACATATATCATTATATACAGGAGATCCCCAGGTTATACCGGCTGTACATATATCATTATATACAGGAGATCCCCAGGTTATACCGGCTGTACATATATCATTATATACAGGAGATCCCCAGGTTATACCGGCTGTACATATATCATTATATACAGGGGATCCCCAGGTTATACCGGCTGTACATATATCATTATATACAGGAGATCCCCAGGTTATACCGGCTGTACATATATCATTATATACAGGAGATCCCCAGGTTATAGCGGCTGTACATATATCATTATATACAGGAGATCCCCAGGTTATAGCGGCTGTACATACAGCAGTGACTACATTCCATCAGTAGGGGGTGATATAAGATCTGGGATTCGGGATGTCAGATGACTTTGAGTGTCGTGTTTCACATCTTTTTGCTATCATTTTCTTGCTGTCAGTGAATAGATACAGGGGTAAGCAGCTGCTGAATTCGCTACAATGTGTCCGAGCTTTCTGTCAGATTCAAGAGGATGAATGTTTCCATTCCTTGAATCACAAAGATAATGATTACATTTGAGGGGTTTTCGAGACCTAAAATATTGTGACGTATCACAAAGATAAGGAAGGGGACCCGGCACCCAGCACCCACACAGCTGCCTACAACGGGTGCTAGTGAGATGCACTACAGCTCTGGTCAAATCCTGTCATTTCCATTGTGTCCTCACACTTCTGTGCTCTGTTCTCTCTGCAGCAACCAGTGTATACATTTGTGTATGTTGTTAGTAGCAGCGGGACTGTGATATATGGATTTATATTCCAGGATTGTACTGGGGGCGTCCTCACACTGCTGTGCTATCTACATTACATTTCTCCACAGACCTTCACCATGTCTGCAGTGCACTTAGTGTCACTATATCCATATGATTACACATCTCTCCAGGGACAATACATAACACTGGCTGCAGAGAGCTCAGAGCACAGCAGTGTGAGGTCTGATTACACATCTCTCCAGGGACAATACATAACACTGGCTGCAGAGAGCACAGAGCACAGCAGTGTGAGGTCTGATTACACATCTCTCCAGGGACAATACATAACACTGGCTGCAGAGAGCACAGAGCACAGCAGTGTGAGGTCTGATTACACATCTCTCCAGGGACAATACATAACACTGGCTGCAGAGAGCACAGAGCACAGCAGTGTGAGGTCTGATTACACATCTCTCCAGGGACAATACATAACACTGGCTGCAGAGAGCACAGAGCACAGCAGTGTGAGGTCTGATTACACATCTCTCCAGGGACAATACATAACACAGGCTGCAGAGAGCACAGAGCACAGCAGTGTGAGGTCTGATTACACATCTCTCCAGGGACAATACATAACACTGGCTGCAGAGAGCACAGAGCACAGCAGTGTGAGGTCTGATTACACATCTCTCCAGGGACAATACATAACACTGGCTGCAGAGAGCACAGAGCACAGCAGTGTGAGGTCTGATTACACATCTCTCCAGGGATAATACATAACACTGGCTGCAGAGAGCACAGAGCACAGCAGTGTGAGGTCTGATTACACATCTCTCCAGGGATAATGCATAACACTGGCTGCACAGAGCACAGCAGTGTGAGGTCTGATTACACATCTCTCCAGGGACAATACATAACACTGGCTGCAGAGAGCACAGAGCACAGCAGTGTGAGGTCTGATTACACATCTCTCCAGGGACAATACATAACACAGGCTGCAGAGAGCACAGAGCACAGCAGTGTGAGGTCTGATTACACATCTCTCCAGGGACAATACATAACACTGGCTGCAGAGAGCACAGAGCACAGCAGTGTGAGGTCTGATTACACATCTCTCCAGGGACAATACATAACACTGGCTGCAGAGAGCACAGAGCACAGCAGTGTGAGGTCTGATTACACATCTCTCCAGGGACAATACGTAACACTGGCTGCAGTCTGTAGTCACACCTGCTGATGGTTTCCCTCTGCACGCTGTACGGTGTCATGTACACAGTGACCTGCAGAGCTATACATCTCCAGGGATACAATGCAGCCAGTTATTGACACAGTTGGGTGGACTGCACTCTCTCCAGGGTGGGGAGCGGTTATTGTGCTTGGCATCACCCGCCCCCCGGTGCCCGGCATTCCTCAGTAATACCCGCAGTCACGGGGAAATCTCTGGCGCTGTCTCCGCCTCCCGCAGCCGCCTTGTGTTTGCTTTACTATTGTAGCAAATCAAGTTCTGTGTCTGTTATCTGCCCCGACCCGAGCAAACACCCTGCAAGTCATCTGAGGTCAGGGAGAGGGGGCGCTGCTCACACCTGCAGCACAGCTTCAATAATAAGAAACCTTTATATAGCGCCATCATATGCCGCAGCGCAGTACAAGTCATATAGCACACATTACACAGGATGTAATGGCCCCGCTCACAGGAGATTACAGAGAGCAAGCTTCTGCCCTCCCAGGACCTTCCTTCCTAGTGAGATCACTGTGCTCCATCTTCCTTCTTAGTGAGATCGCTGTGCACCATCTTCCCTCTTAGTGAGATCACTGTGCTCCATCTTCCTTCTTAGTGAGATCACTGTGCACCATCTTCCTTCTTAGTGAGATCACTGTGCACCATCTTCCTTCTTAGTGAGATCACTGTGCTCCATCTTCCTTCTTAGTGAGATCACTGTGCACCAGCTTCCCTCTTAGTGAAATCACTGTGCACCATCTTCCTTCTTAGTGAGATCACTGTGCACCAGCTTCCCTCTTAGTGAGATCACTGAGCACCATCTTCCTTCTTAGTGAGATCACTGTGCACCAGCTTCCTTCTTAGGGAGATCACTGTGCACCGTCTTCCTTCTTGGTGAGATCACTGTGCACCATCTTCCTTCTTAGTGAGATCACTGTGCACCAGCTTCCCTCTTAGTGAGATCACTGTGCACCATCTTCCTTCTTAGTGAGATCACTGTGCACCATCTTCCTTCTTAGTGAGATCACTGTGCAACATCTTCCTTCTTAGTGAGATCACTGTGCACCATCTTCCTTCTTGGTGAGATCACTGTGCAACATCTTCCTTCTTAGTGAGATCACTGTGCACCATCTTCCTTCTTGGTGAGATCACTGTGCAACATCTTCCTTCTTAGTGAGATCACTGTGCACCATCTTCCTTCTTAGTGAGATCACTGTGCACCATCTTCCTTCTTAGTGAGATCACTGTGCACCAGCTTCCTTCTTGGTGAGATCACTTTGCAACATCTTCCTTCTTAGTGAGATCACTGTGCACCAGCTTCCTTCTTGGTGAGATCACTGTGCAACATCTTCCTTCTTAGTGAGATCACTGTGCACCATCTTCCTTCTTAGTGAGATCACTGTGCACCGTCTTCCTTCTTAGTGAGATCACTGTGCACCAGCTTCCTTCTTAGTGAGATCACTGTGCACCGTCTTCCCTCTTAGTGAGATCGTTGTGCACCATCTTCCTTCTTAGTGAGATCGATGTGCACCATCTTCCCTCTTAGTGAGATCACTGTGCACCGTCTTCCTTCTTAGGGAGATCACTGTGCACCGTCTTCCTTCTTAGGGAGATCACTGTGCACCGTCTTCCTTCTTAGGGAGATCAATGTGCACCGTCTTCCTTCTTAGTGAGATCACTGTGCACCAGCTTCCTTCTTAGTGAGATCACTGTGCACCAGCTTCCTTCTTAGTGAGATCACTGTGCACCGTCTTCCTTCTTAGGGAGATCACTGTGCACCGTCTTCCTTCTTAGGGAGATCAATGTGCACCAGCTTCCTTCTTAGTGAGATCACTGTGCACCAGCTTCCTTCTTAGTGAGATCACTGTGCACCAGCTTCCTTCTTAGTGAGATCACTGTGCACCAGCTTCCTTCTTAGTGAGATCACTGTGCACCATCTTCCTTCTTAGTGAGATCACTGTGCACCATCTTCCTTCTTTGTGAGATCACTGTGCACCAGCTTCCTTCTTGGTGAGATCACTGTGCACCATCTTCCTTCTTGGTGAGATCACTGTGCACCATCTTCCTTCTTGGTGAGATCACTGTGCACCATCTTCCTTCTTGGTGAGATCACTGTGCACCATCTTCCTTCTTTGTGAGATCACTGTGCACCAGCTTCCTTCTTGGTGAGATCACTGTGCACCATCTTCCTTCTTGGTGAGATCACTGTGCACCATCTTCCTTCTTGGTGAGATCACTGTGCACCATCTTCCTTCTTAGTGAGATCACTGTGCAACATCTTCCTTCTTAGTGATATCACTGTGCAACATCTTCCTTCTTAGTGAGATCACTGTGAAACATCATCCTTCTTAGTGAGATCACTGTGCAACATCTTCCTTCTTAGTGAGATCACTGTGCACCATCTTCCTTCTTAGTGAGATCACTGTGCAACATCTTCCTTCTTAGTGAGATCACTGTGCACCAGCTTCCTTCTTAGTGAGATCACTGTGCACCATCTTCCTTCTTAGTGAGATCACTGTGCACCATCTTCCTTCTTAGTGAGATCACTGTGCAACATCTTCCTTCTTAGTGAGATCACTGTGCACCATCTTCCTTCTTAGTGAGATCACTGTGCACCATCTTCCTTCTTAGTGAGATCACTGTGCAACATCTTCCTTCTTAGTGAGATCACTGTGCACCAGCTTCCTTCTTAGTGAGATCACTGTGCACCAGCTTCCTTCTTAGTGAGATCACTGTGCACCATCTTCCTTCTTAGTGAGATCACTGTGAAACATCTTCCTTCTTAGTGAGATCACTGTGCAACATCTTCCTTCTTAGTGAGATCACTGTGCACCATCTTCCTTCTTAGTGAGATCACTGTGCACCATCTTCCTTCTTAGTGAGATCACTGTGCAACATCTTCCTTCTTAGTGAGATCACTGTGCACCAGCTTCCTTCTTAGTGAGATCACTGTGCAACATCTTCCTTCTTAGTGAGATCACTGTGCACCATCTTCCTTCTTAGTGAGATCACTGTGCACCATCTTCCTTCTTAGTGAGATCACTGTGCACCATCTTCCTTCTTAGTGAGATCACTGTGCACCATCTTCCTTCTTAGTGAGATCACTGTGCACCATCTTCCCTCTTAGTGAGATCACTGTGCACCATCTTCCTTCTTAGTGAGATCACTGTGCACCATCTTCCTTCTTAGTGAGATCACTGTGCTCCATCTTCCTTCTTGGTGAGATCACTGTGCACCGTCTTCCTTCTTAGTGAGATCACTGTGCTCCATCTTCCTTCTTAGTGAGATCACTGTGCAACATCTTCCTTCTTAGTGAGATCACTGTGCAACATCTTCCTTCTTAGTGAGATCACTGTGCAACATCTTCCTTCTTAGTGAGATCACTGTGCACCGTCTTCCCTCTTAGTGAGATCACTGTGCACCGTCTTCCTTCTTAGTGAGATCACTGTGCACCGTCTTCCTTCTTAGTGAGATCACTGTGCTCCATCTTCCTTCTTAGTGAGATCACTGTGCACCAGCTTCCTTCTTGGTGAGATCACTGTGCACCATCTTCCTTCTTAGTGAGATCACTGTGCACCAGCTTCCTTCTTGGTGAGATCACTGTGCACCATCTTCCTTCTTAGTGAGATCACTGTGCAACATCTTCCTTCTTAGTGAGATCACTGTGCAACATCTTCCTTCTTAGTGAGATCACTGTGCACCATCTTCCTTCTTAGTGAGATCACTGTGCAACATCTTCCTTCTTAGTGAGATCACTGTGCACCATCTTCCTTCTTAGTGAGATCACTGTGCACCATCTTCCTTCTTAGTGAGATCACTGTGCACCATCTTCCTTCTTAGTGAGATCACTGTGCACCATCTTCCTTCTTAGTGAGATCACTGTGCACCATCTTCCCTCTTAGTGAGATCACTGTGCACCATCTTCCTTCTTAGTGAGATCACTGTGCACCATCTTCCTTCTTAGTGAGATCACTGTGCTCCATCTTCCTTCTTGGTGAGATCACTGTGCACCGTCTTCCTTCTTAGTGAGATCACTGTGCTCCATCTTCCTTCTTAGTGAGATCACTGTGCAACATCTTCCTTCTTAGTGAGATCACTGTGCAACATCTTCCTTCTTAGTGAGATCACTGTGCAACATCTTCCTTCTTAGTGAGATCACTGTGCACCGTCTTCCCTCTTAGTGAGATCACTGTGCACCGTCTTCCTTCTTAGTGAGATCACTGTGCACCGTCTTCCTTCTTAGTGAGATCACTGTGCTCCATCTTCCTTCTTAGTGAGATCACTGTGCACCAGCTTCCTTCTTGGTGAGATCACTGTGCACCATCTTCCTTCTTAGTGAGATCACTGTGCACCAGCTTCCTTCTTGGTGAGATCACTGTGCACCATCTTCCTTCTTAGTGAGATCACTGTGCACCATCTTCCTTCTTAGTGAGATCACTGTGCAACATCTTCCTTCTTAGTGAGATCACTGTGCACCATCTTCCTTCTTAGTGAGATCACTGTGCAACATCTTCCTTCTTAGTGAGATCACTGTGCACCAGCTTCCTTCTTAGTGAGACTATGGACTGTGATAATGGGCTGACGCCAATAGGCAGATGTAGAGAGATGAATGGAGCTTAGTAGAACCTCACACCACCCATGGTCAGGAGGGGAACTGTTTTTGGAAGGTAGCAGCCATGTATTTCAGCCTCTGGACCACCCCTTTAAGGGAAGGAGTGGTGGCACTGACTTGTAATTTTGGGAAGGGGACTAGATGTCCTTGGTTAATCCCCTATAAAATTATAAATGGGTGTAAATGTAATCACCCGGGACTGTACTCGGAGAGGGTCAGAACAATCGGGTGCCCCTCGCTGAGGCTGTGCATTCATAGCGGGACCCCCATTCCTTCCATCCATGGGGTCTCCGTTTAGGATTGTCTTTGCATTGGATTTTATGGCAGACAAACTGCGATGAGTTAATCCGGATCCCGCGGTGCGCACTTATCACACATTACTAATCCTCCCCGACGCTCAGTAATTCCAGCATTTAGCACAGCGACATCTGATTAAGGATTTGTTATTTCGGGTTTTTTTCCCCGGCATGTGCCAGAATGACACGTTCTCCTGCCAGCCCAGGCCCCGGGAGCGTCACGCGAGCGCTCCGGTTCTGCGATGCGGGATGTGGGCGTATTTTTATGTTCCTGATTAAGTCGATCATCTCCAGTAGTGGGAGAAAAATAGCTGCAGATTACAGAACATACGGTCCAGTCCCGACACACGCCAAGGCGAAACCTGACGAGCGCAGCGCCTTAAAGAGACACGGACATCAGCTGCTGCTCATTCCTGTAATTACCACAATCATCCGCCCTGACGGGTAATTATCCATGAAGGATGTCATTATCTGCAGATACCAACGTCAGCACATCGCAACGCACCGGACCTGTATAACCTGTGCATGGAGGGATATATATTATACTCCAGTGCTGCACTCACTATTCTGCTGCTGGTGCAGTCACTGTGTACATACATGACATTACTTATCCTGTACTGATCCTGAGTTACATCCTGTATTATACTCCAGAGCTGCACTCACTATTCTGCTGCTGGTGCAGTCACTGTGTACATACATGACATTACTTATCCTGTACTGATCCTGAGTTACATCCTGTATTATACTCCAGAGCTGCACTCACTATTCTGCTGCTGGTGCAGTCACTGTGTACATACATGACATTACTTATCCTGTACTGATCCTGAGTTACATCCTGTATTATACTCCAGACTGCACTCACTATTCTGCTGCTGGTGCAGTCACTGTGTACATACATGACATTACTTATCCTGTACTGATCCTGAGATACATCCTGTATTATACCCCAGAGCTGCACTCACTATTCTGCTGCTGGTGCAGTCACTGTGTACATACATGACATTACTTATCCTGTACTGATCCTGAGTTATATCCTGTAAATCTTTTATTTTATATAAAAGTGAAAAACATAACAATAATAAACATAAATAAAGCCATAACTTCTGGCAAAAGAATTATAAAAGAACAAATATAAACGAAAATAAACTTACAAAACCTCCTGGCCCAGCCACACACACACCACACACTCAGCATGAAAACAAACAAAACCTTCACCCAGTCCCACCACCTAATTTTTTTTTTTTTAAATCGAAATACACAGCAAAATACACATAAATAAATAAACAATAAATAAACACAGAAATAACAATGAATATAACGGAAATAACATTAATAACATTAAATAACATAAAATATAACTAACTAAATCCCACGCCCATCACCCTCCCCCCCCAGACACTGGTCTAACGTCCAAAGTCCGCGCTATATAGTCCAGACCAGTGCCCAGGATCGTACAGTCCAAGTCCCGTCCACCCCCCTCCCAACCTAACACCCTAACACCAACACCCCAAAACCAACCTATATACACACAAGAACTATAACTACATATAACTATATACACACTGTACACAAGATACAAACACATTAAACATATCAACATATATCAAAACCACATAAAGCCCAGGTTCGGCACCTGCAAGCCCTACATCACTATAACCTCAGATACAAAACAAAAATCTACAGTGTCAGCATCAGCCCAACACCAGGAGCGGAGATGACAGACTAAGGGACACTAAAGGAGAACCCCCTCCAAAGGAGAGAGGCCCTCCCCGTGCCCAGCCCCTCATACTCCAGGGAGCGCACCTTCACCAGGTCACCCAGAATGTTCCTAACCACCTCATCCACTGGGAGGATTTTACGCTGCGTCGACACTAAGCACCGTGCGTTCCACGCGTGGTACCTGACCACTAGGCTAACTAGAAATAACGTGCATCGGTCCCGGCCACCCAGGCCTCTGAATGCTCCATAGGCCCACTCCGCATAGGAGAGACCGGCCAACCCGGGCCAATGGATGGAAGCGCCCACCCGGTTGTACACCTCTGTGTTAAAGGGGCACTGAAGCAGGAAGTGGTCCATGCTCTCCAGCAGGCCACCGCACTCCTCCCGGGGACAACCCCTTTCCTCAGAGCTCCTACACTTCAGATTGTCCCTCACACACAGCTTTCCATGGAAGCAGCGCCAAGTCACGTCCCAAAACTTCAAGGGGATCCGGATAGAATTCAATAAACTCAAACCCACCCCCAGATCCCGACTTGGGCAATCCCTGAGGGCCAGAGGCTTCTGGAAATGGGTCAACAGAACCCTCTTGTCAAGGATTTTCCTCGACATGGTCCTGATCTCCCACATTCCCAGACCCCACTGGCGAATCACCTTCAGAACCGGGGTAGCGTAAGCCGGAAGATGCCCATGCGGTGTACGGAGATCCTTCACTCGCCCTCCTGTCTCCCATTCCTGGAAGAAAGGCCGAAACCATCCCCTGCAGGAGTATACCCACGGAGGAGCCCTCTCTTTCCAGAGGTTTGCTACATTGATCTTAAGAAAGGTATTCACTAGGAACACCACAGGGTTGACCATACACAACCCTCCTTGTCTCCTCGTGCGGTAAGTAACCTCCCTCTTGATAAGGTTCAGCCTATTCCCCCATAACAGCTGGAAGAACAGACTGTAGACCCGAGTCCAGAGGGGTTCTGGCAACATGCACACACTGCCCAGATATATAAGCAACGGGAGCAGGTAAGTTTTGATCAGATTAACCCTTTCTCTGAGGGTCAAAGACCAACCCTTCCACTGGTCCACCTTCTGAGCGGCGATCTTAAGCCTGCCGTCCCAGTTTTGCATGGGGTAATCCCCCTGGCCAAATTCGATGCCGAGAACTTTGGCAGAGTCCTGGGGCCCTGGAAGAGTGTCCGGGAGATCAAAGCCCGGACCTCCCTCTCCCAGCCAGAGACTCTCACACTTATCCCGGTTGATCTTGGACCCAGAAGCCTCTGAGTAGCGGTCAACTTCTGACATCACCCATTGCGCCTCCCCTCTCGAGGACACAAAAACAGTGACGTCATCGGCGTACGCTACCACCCTTAGAGTGGCTTCCGGTGCTGCCCGATCCATCCCGACTCCCACTAACGGCCCACGATCAACCCTCCGAACAAAGCTGACATCGAACTCCGGAGTACCATAAGGATGTATCAGGGCAAAGATGTCACTAGCCCTGAAGTTCATCTTCAGGAGGAGCTCCACCACCCTTGACCTGGGTGGGCATGCGTCACTGCCCCTCCAGCGAAGACTAACCACATTCCTACGGGCAGCTCCGGGCCCGGTTGTGGGTAAAGACCATACAGTCTCTCCCCCCCTTTTCTCTTGGAAGGCTGCCAGGCCATGCCTGTCTGTCCAGAAGGACAGATCAACATCTCTCCCCTCTACAGTGATTGACTTTTCCCCTCTCCTGAGAGCCTCCAGAAGACGCCTTTGCAAAACGCTGTTCCCAGAGCCAGGAGACAAGGAGTTAACCCCACTTGCCCCAGCGGTGACACTCGCATAGCTCCTTATAGGAGCGGCCACCACTGGGGGTGCAGATGGACCAGCACTCACACCAGGATCCCCCTCAGCGCCATTCACCACCCCCACATTCACCACACTATGTACATTACCGCCTCGCTTCCTTGCATCACTCACACCAGCTGGGCCAGGAGGACCTGGGGTTGCCTCAGCGTCACTGGACACTGGGGGTAGAGCCACCTCCATAGCTGATACAGCCTGAGAAGAGGCAGCTCCAACCCCGATCTTACTTGTGCCCTCTGCCTCACTGGCATTAACCCCTTGTTGTCCAGCAGTTTTTCTAAGGTTGGAGCATCGCGGCTCACTAGATGCAAGAGGCCTCCTGTCTTTATTAACTCCGGACAGTCTCTTTGTGCCCTCTCCAGGGTCAGATGAGCCAATACAGAATAATATTTTTCCTGTGCCCTTTTGCACAGGCTGCACAGGACGCTTGGGAGGCGCCGCACCACAAGCCCCAGCAGCCCCATCACACTGCCGCTGCTCACCGGAGCAAGCAACAGCCACAGCATTAGGGGCCACAGGAGCCACCGCCACTGCTCCTGGCACTGGGCCACCCCCCCCTCCCACTAGGGGGCAGCGCACAGTACCAGGACCTGCCGGATCGCCCTCACTGTCCGGCCTTTCGGCCGATGCCTTCCCTGCACCATCCTTGCTACTACAAACAAGGCTGGTGCTCTGCGCCATGATGGAACGTGGCTTTGCAATCTCCCCGCACCCTGGCACCGAGTCCACTGCAGGATTCGTGCTGGGCTGGGTAACGGGGCCTACACGACAGGCTGGCACTGCTGAACCACCCAGCTTTCCCGCACAGTCACTCAGCTTTCCAGGAGGAGCACTTAGGCTGATGTTACTTGCCTTGATCTTCTGTGAACCGGAGACCTTGCGGCTTCCCTGGGTCTTGGGGGTGGCAGCCGAGGTCACATCGCTGCGTCCTTGGCTCCGGGCAGATCTTCTCACCCCCTCCGCTTTGGCCGGTAACTGGCTTCTCCTGCCCCCCGCCGGCCTGGTCCGGGAGACAGGAGCCTGGGACTTTCCTGCAGGATTCATCCCACAGAACCCACTCCCTCCCTGGGGAGGAGAGAGCAGGCCTGGGTGGATTGGGTTTGCTCCAGGTGGTGCAGGAGCTCAGCAGCAACAACCACACCCGTCAGTAGCACACAGCAGAATGAGAATGCACGCACTATTCTGCTGCTGGTGCAGTCACTGTGTACATACATGACATTACTTATCCTGTACTGATCCTGAGTTACATCCTGTATTATACTCCAGAGCTGCACTCACTATTCTGCTGCTGGTGCAGTCACTGTGTACATACATGACATTACTTATCCTGTACTGATCCTGAGATACATTCTGTATTATACCCCAGAGCTGCACTCACTATTCTGCTGCTGGTGCAGTCACTGTGTACATACATGACATTACTTATCCTGTACTGATCCTGAGTTACATCCAGTATTATACCCCAGAGCTGCACTCACTATTCTGCTGCTGGTGCAGTCACTGTGTACATACATGACATTACTTATCCTGTACTGATCCTGAGTTACATCCAGTATTATACCCCAGAGCTGCACTCACTATTCTGCTGCTGGTGCAGTCACTGTGTACATACATGACATTACTTATCCTGTACTGATCCTGAGTTACATCCTGTATTATACTCCAGAGCTGCACTCACTATTCTGCTGCTGGTGCAGTCACTGTGTACATACAGGACATTACTTATCCTGTACTGATCCCGAGTTACATCCTGTATTATACCCCAGAGCTGCACTCACTATTCTGCTGCTGGTGCAGTCCCTGTGTACATACATGACATTACTTATCCTGTACTGATCCTGAGTTACATCCAGTATTATACCCCAGAGCTGCACTCACTATTCTGCTGCTGGTGCAGTCCCTGTGTACATACATGACATTACTTATCCTGTACTGATCCTGAGTTACATCCAGTATTATACCCCAGAGCTGCACTCACTATTCTGCTGCTGGTGCAGTCACTGTGTACATACATGACATTACTTATCCTGTACTGATCCCGAGTTACATCCTGTATTATACTCCAGAGCTGCACTCACTATTCTGCTGCTGGTGCAGTCACCGTGTACATACATGACATTACTTATCCTGTACTGATCCTGAGTTACATCCTGTATTATACCCCAGAGCTGCACTCACTATTCTGCTGCTGGTGCAGTCCCTGTGTACATACATGACATTACTTATCCTGTACTGATCCTGAGTTACATCCTGTATTATACCCCAGAGCTGCACTCACTATTCTGCTGCTGGTGCAGTCACTGTGTACATACATGACATTACTTATCCTGTACTGATCCTGAGTTACATCCAGTATTATACCCCAGAGCTGCACTCACTATTCTGATGCTCCAGAGCGCCCGCCAGGGGATGAGCAGGAGCGAGACCTCACACTACTCTGCGAGGGTATAATAGAGGTCCGTGCCAGGCAGGAGATGAAAGCTGGAAACATCTTACATTGTGGGCACAGCTTTTCACCGGAGGTCACATCATTAGTGGTCCATAGGGGGAGGCATATGACCTCTATCCTGCAGTGTGCAGCAGTTTCCCCTCTGCAGCCTCTGTCTCTAGTTCTCAGTTGCCTCCGAGCTGGAGGCTGGAGACTAGATGCTATGATGTCTCCCATACACTGCACACAGAAGGCAGAGGAGAATCTGCTCCATAACTTCTCATTCAGAAGCATCAGGATTATATATGACTTTATAGAGATGATCTGTACTTTACTAATGGTAATAAAGCACTTGGGGTGAAATAGAAACTTACTATTGTTTCCAGCAGCTTCTGTCTGTGGCTTTGTCTCTCTATCGCTTCTGCCGGTGCCATTGTCTATCCTCTCTCATTCAGAAGAATCAGTAGGATCCTAGAGACCATCATAGAAAAGTACTGATGGGCATAAAGCACTTGGGGTGAGATAGAAACTTCCTGTTATCTCCAGTCACCCCTGAGCCTGTGTCTCTCCTCTGTGATTTAGAAGAACCAACAATATCATACTGGACGTTCTAGAGAAATACTAACCTGTACTATCACTCAAAGCATCAGCAGGATGATATAGGACACTATAGAGCAGTACTGACCTGTACCGATGGGAATAAAGCACTTAGGGTGAGATAGAAACTTACTACTATCTCCAGCAGCCTCTTCCTGTATCTCTCTTCTATCACAAGGAAGTGTCAGCAGGATGATACAGTGCTTCTACATTTTAGAGAAGCACTGACCTGTACTGATGGGAATAAAGCACTTGGGGTGAGATAGAAACTTTTTATTATCTAAAGCACTTGGGGTGAGATAGAAACTTTCTATTATCTCCAGCAGCCTCTGTCTGTGCCTGTGACTCTCCTCTATCACTCGGAAACCTCATTAGGATCATATAGGACTCTATAGGTAAGTACTGACCTGTAATGATCTAAGTAAATCACTTGGGGTGAGATAGAAACTTAATTACCCAATTTTTCCTAAATAAGTGTCCGTTTTAATTGAGGCGGGAGTGATGTCACATGACCAATCAGTGACGACCTCTCTGTACCATTGATTCGTGTGGGATGGCTGCAGCCCTATGTGATGATATTACTGGAGCAGGACCCCCAGTGCACCCCACATACAGAGCCCCCCGTTACTTGCTGCTCATACAGATGATGCTTTATTTCATGGAACCTGTAATTTGACAAGAATCGTGACCTCATCCATATGTTGCTCCGCGCCCTTCTCAAAACATATTTGCCGTGTGAGTCAGCGGCCGTCCACACCCCGCAGATAAGGGGCCGCCTGCTCCTGGTGTAGGAACAGCCTGACATTGTGCACTATTATTCCAGACGGGTCCGGCCCACTCCCACTGATGGGTTCCCTCAGGTGACCCCATGGGTGAGAGCACGGCACCCCCTATACCCTAGTACAGTGACACGTAGAGGGGGGTCCTAGCCGTGCGCCCATCAGGGGTGTGTATACCGCTATACTACAGCATAAGGTACGGAGCAGGTGTATAGCGACATGGATACCGTCATCAGGTCGCACACCGACGCCATGAGTCACACGTGTTTATAAACACTGACTAATCCCCAGCGCTGAGTAGTGACACCATGACCTCACTGCATGAAGGGGATCCTGCTATCACCTGTCCCTACAATAGGGGATCCTGCTATCACATGTCCCTACAATAGGGAACCTGCTATCTCATGTGCCTACAATAGGGGATCCTGCTATCTTATGTCCCTACAATAGGGAACCTGCTATCTCATGTGCCTACAATAGGGGATCCTGCTATCACATGTCCCTACAATAGGGGATCCTGCTATCACATGTCCCTACAATAGGGGATCCTACTATCTCATGTCCCTACAATAGGGGATCATGCTATCACATGTCCCTACAATTGGGGATCCTGCTATCACATGTCCCTACAATAGAGGATCATGCTATCACACGTCTCTACCATAGGGGATCCTACTATCTCATGTCCCTACAATAGGGGATCCTGCTATCACACGTCTCTACCATAGGGGATCCTACTATCTCATGTCCCTACAATAGGGGATCCTGCTATCTCATCTGCCTACAATAGGGGATCCTGCTATCTCATGTGCCTACAATAGGGGATCCTGCTATCTCATGTGCCTACAATAGGGGATCCTGCTATCTCATGTGCCTACAATAGGGGATCCTGCTATCACATGTCCCTACAATAGGGGATCCTGCTATCACATGTCCCTACAATAGGGGATCCTGCTATCACATGTCCCTACAATAGGGGATCCTGCTATCACATGTCCCTACAATAGGGGATCCTGCTATCACATGCCCCTACAATAGGGGATCCTCTTATCACATGCCCCTACAATAGGGGATCCTACTATCTCATGTCCCTACAATAGGGGATCCTGCTATCTCGTGTCCCTACAATAGGGGATCCTGCTATCTCATGTCCCTACAATAGGGGATCATGCTATCACATGTCCTTACAATAGGGGATCCTGCTATCACATGTCCTTACAATAGGGGATCCTGCTATCACATGTCCCTACATTAGGGGGGATCCTGATATCTCATGTCCCTACAATGAGGGATCCTGATATCTCATGTCCCTACTATAGGGGATCCGGGTATCTCATGTCCCCACTATAGGGGATCCTGCTCTCTCATGTCCCTACAGTAGGGGATCCTTCTGCGACTGCCCGGAGAACGGGACCCCTATAGGAGTGAAGGGCCTTAGGCTCGTGTTCCGAACACTTGCAGGACCCCATTTTTTTGATGTCTTTGGGGTCTGTTGTTCTCTTTTATCAGCCACTTAGACTGTGTGTATTCATGTAATGACTATTATACTGAGGACTCGTCTTGTCTCATTGCAGCGCCCTCGGGGGATCCTCCGCTCTTCACATCCCAGCATTCCCAAGCGGTGGCTGCCTGATAGATTATGTGCCGCAGATCTGCCAGTTACTGACCAATAAGGTAAGGAGGAGGATGAGGGTTGTCTTCCCTGTATGCTAAAGATATTCCACAGCTGCACTCACTATTCTGCTGCTGGTGCAGTCACTGTGTACATACATGACATTACTTATCCTGTACTGATCCTGAGTTACATCCTGTATTATACTCCAGAGCTGCACTCACTATTCTGCTGCTGGTGCAGTTACTGTGTACATACATGACATTACTTATCCTGTACTGATCCTGAGTTACATCCTGTATTATACTCCAGAGCTGCACTCACTATTCTTCTGCTGGTGCTGTCACTGTGTACATACATGACATTACTTTTCCTGTACTCGTCCTGAGTTACATCCTGTATTATACCCCAGAGCTGCACTCACTATTCTGCTGCTGGTGCAGTCACTGTGTACATACATGACATTACTTATCCTGTACTGATCCTGAGTTACCTCCTGTATTATACCCCAGAGCTGCACTCACTACTCTGCTGCTGGTGCAGTCACTGTGTACATACATGACATTACTTATCCTGTACTGATCCTGAGTTACCTCCTGTATTATACCCCAGAGCTGCACTCACTATTCTGCTGCTGGTGCAGTCACTGTGTACATACATGACATTACTTATCCTGTACTGATCCTGAGTTACATCCTGTATTATACTCCAGAGCTGCACTCACTATTCTGCTGCTGGTGCAGTCACTGTGTACATACATGACATTACTTATCCTGTACTGATCCTGAGTTACATCCTGTATTATACTCCAGAGCTGCACTCACTATTCTGCTGCTGGTGCAGTCATTGTGTACATACATGACATTACTTATCCTGTACTGATCCTGAGTTACATCCTGTATTATACTCCAGAGCTGCACTCACTATTCTGCTGCTGGTGCAGTCACTGTGTACATACATGACATTACTTATCCTGTACTGATCCTGAGTTACATCCTGTATTATACCCCAGAGCTGCACTCACTATTCTGCTGCTGGTGCAGTCACTGTGTACATACATGACATTACTTATCCTGTACTGATCCTGAGTTACATCCTGTATTACACCCCAGAGCTGCACTCACTACTCTGCTGCTGGTGCAGTCACTGTGTACAAACATGACATTACTTATCCTGTACTGATCCTGAGTTACATCCTGTATTATACCCCAGAGCTGCACTCACTATTCTGCTGCTGGTGCAGTCACTGTGTACATACATGACATTACTTATCCTGTACTGATCCTGAGTTACATCCTGTATTATACTCCAGAGCTGCACTCACTATTCTGCTGCTGGTGCAGTCACTGTGTACATACATGACATTACTTATCCTGTACTGATCCTGAGTTACCTCCTGTATTATACCCCAGAGCTGCACTCACTACTCTGCTGCTGGTGCAGTCACTGTGTACATACATGACATTACTTATCCTGTACCGATCCTGAGTTACATCCTGTATTATACCCCAGAGCTGCACTCACTATTCTGCTGCTGGTGCAGTCACTGTGTACATACATGACATTACTTACCCTGTAGTGATCCTGAGTTACATCCTGTATTATACCTCAGAGCTGCACTAACTATTCTGCTGCTGGTGCAGTCACTGTGTACATACATGACATTACTTATCCTGTAGTGATCCTGAGTTACATCCAGTATTATACTCCAGAGCTGCGCTCACTATTCACTGTGTACATACATGACATTACTTATCCTGTACTGATCCTGAGTTACATCCTGTATTATACTCCAGAGCTGCACTCACTATTCTGCTGCTGGTGCAGTCACTGTGTACATACATGACATTACTTATCCTGTACTGATCCTGAGTTACATCCTGTATTATACCCCAGAGCTGCACTCACTATTCTGCTGCTGGTGCAGTCACTGTGTACATACATGACATTACTTATCCTGTACTGATCCTGAGTTACATCCTGCATTATACCCCAGACTGCACTCACTATTCTGCTGCTGGTGCAGTCACTGTGTACATACATGACATTACTTATCCTGTACTGATCCTGAGATACATCCTGCATTATACCCCAGACTGCACTCACTATTCTGCTGCTGGTGCAGTCACTGTGTACATACATGACATTACTTATCCTGTACTGATCCTGAGTTACATCCTGTATTATACTCCAGAGCTGCACTCACTATTCTGCTGCTGGTGCAGTCACTGTGTACATACATGACATTACTTATCCTGTACTGATCCTGAGTTACATCCTGTATTATACCCCAGAGCTGCACTCACTATTCTGCTGCTGGTGCAGTCATTGTGTACATACATGACATTACTTATCCTCTACTGATCCTGAGTTACATCCTGTATTATACTCCAGAGCTGCACTCACTATTCTGCTGCTGGTGCAGTCACTGTGTACATACATGACATTACTTATCCTGTACTGATCCTGAGTTACATCCTGTATTATACCCCAGAGCTGCAGTCACTATTCTGCTGCTGGTGCAGTCATTGTACATACATGACATTACTTATCCTGTACTGATCCTGAGTTACATCCTGTATTATACCCCAGAGCTGCACTCACTATTCTGCTGCTGGTGCAGTCATTGTACATACATGACATTACTTATCCTGTACTGATCCTGAGTTACATCCTGTATTATACTCCAGAGCTGCACTCACTATTCTGCTGCTGGTGCAGTCACTGTGTACATACATGACATTACTTATCCTGTACTGATCCTGAGTTACATCCTGTATTATACCCCAGAGCTGCACTCACTATTCTGCTGCTGGTGCAGTCACTGTGTACATACATGACATTACTTATCCTGTACTGATCCTGAGTTACATCCTGTATTATACCCAGAGCTGCACTCACTATTCTGCTGCTGGTGCAGTCACTGTGCACATACATGACATTACTTATCCTGTACTGATCCTGAGTTACATCCTGTATTATACCCCAGAGCTGCACTCACTATTCTGCTGCTGGTGCAGTCACTGTGTACATACATGACATTACTTATCCTGTACTGATCCTGAGTTACATCCTGTATTATACCCAGAGCTGCACTCACTATTCTGCTGCTGGTGCAGTCACTGTGTACATACATGACATTACTTATCCTGTACTGATCCTGAGTTACATCCTGTATTATACCCCAGAGCTGCACTCACTATTCTGCATGTGTGTATGATCAGTTCAGGATAAGTCACGTTTGTACCCAGTTCCTTTTTGATGATTAAAGGATCTTTCCACTAATAACCTTCATTACTTTGTTGGAAAGTCCCTTGAAGTCTTGGTGTAAACTGGAAAAAGCAGCTCAGAGTTGATCACAGGCTGTAAATTGTCTTCTTTAGTTTCTGTTGTTCTCCGCTGACCACAAACCCCAGCGAGGTCTTAGTTGTGTCTTAGTGGTGGCACAGTCTGACTGTACGCGGCTCTCATCCATCTTACCGGCCGTATCTCTACGTGTGAACTGTGACGTGTGTGATGATCCCTGACAACATTGCAGCGCGATTACATTGCTTATCCATATACATTAAGGCTTGGGTCTCCTCTATTAGCAGACATTTTATATTCTTATTTTTATGCTTATATTAATGAATTATTTCCCAAACTGTATCGTCACTCTTTTATTCTTCCATTTGGTTTCTGACTACAGACAACCCCTTAGTAGTCAGCCCCGCCCACCTTCAGAGAGTGAAATTCGTTCAAACGTTTTCCTTGCTCCCCTTACGGATCATTTATAAAGTGATCGGCCTGGTTATAGAGAGAACTGTGCTGCACGACAATGACAGCTGCGCAGTTCTCTCCATCCCCTCCCTCTATGATAAGAAGGGAATATGCCTGCGGGATCAGACTACACAGGGATTGTTTGTAGTCTGTTACCATGACACCCATTGGAACTTTAGGTCCAAACAAACAGAACAGTTTTGATTGAGCCTATTTGCATATTGCTATCCATCTCCATAGTGGATACATTGTGGCACATTTGTTGCCAGTTTGATTCCATCCCGCGCCCTTCTCTGTTGCCTCCATGGCCGTGGATCATCCCGCACATTACAGGATTAGTCGCTGCCCGCGCCTCTCTCCGCACAGCCGAGGAAATCCAGCCGCCCGCTGCCAGAGAAAACACATGACACGGTCTCCCCCATCGCCTGCCAAGTTCACTCAGAACTTCTTACAAAAAAAAAAAATCAGGGTCAGACCGTGGCCGAGACGTGGAAAACGCCACGAGCCCAGATTTACTGCTCTACAATGTAGCAGGTGTTTCCGAACCTATAATGTTTATGGGGCTGGCGTCCACGTGGCCTGTGTGGCACCTGCTGGGGGAAGGGGGGGGGGGCGGACAGGACATTACATAGCGGCCACTCAGCTTTCCCAGAATCTGAACAGGACTTGTTGTAGTTCCCCTTTAATGCCCGGCAGATAAGTATGTGGACCCAGGATGGGACCTTCTTACGATCCTTCTGCTCTTCTCTGTAGGTGCAGTACGTCATTCAGGGATACCACAAGAGAAGGGAATACATCGCAGCTTTTCTCAGCCATTTTGGAACGTGAGTACTTACTTTCTTCCTTCTCTCACCTACCTGTTTGGGAAAAGTATCTGAATCTACATCATTTACACAGGTAGACAGCACTATCGGTACCTATATCATTATGTGGAGATACAGGGAGGCAGCACTATCTGTACCTATATTATTATGTGGAGATACAGGGAGGCAGCACTATCTGTACCTATATTATTATGTGGAGATACAGGGAGGCAGCACTATCTGTACCTATATTATTATGTGGAGATACAGGGAGGCAGCACTATCTGTACCTATATTATTATGTGTAGATACAGGGAGGCAGCACTATCTGTAACTATATTATTATGTGGAGATACAGGGAGGCAGCACTATCTGTACCTATATTATTATGTGTAGATACAGGGAAGCAGTACTATCTGTACCTATATTATTATGTGGAGATACAGGAAGGCAGCACTCTCTGTACCTATATCATTATGTGGAGATACAGGGAGGCAGCACTATCTGTACCTATATTATTATGTGGAGATACAGGGAGGCAGCACTATCTGTACCTATATCATTATGTGGAGATACAGGGAGGCAGCACTATCTGTACCTATATCATTATGTAGAGATACAGGGAGGCAGCACTATCTGTACCTATATTATTATGTGGAGATACAGGGAGGCAGCACTATCTGTACCTATATTATTATGTGGAGATACAGGGAGGCAGCACTATCTGTACCTATATTATTATGTGTAGATACAGGGAGGCAGCACTATCTGTAACTATATTATTATGTGGAGATACAGGGAGGCAGCACTATCTGTACCTATATTATTATGTGTAGATACAGGGAAGCAGTACTATCTGTACCTATATTATTATGTGGAGATACAGGAAGGCAGCACTCTCTGTACCTATATCATTATGTGGAGATACAGGGAGGCAGCACTATCTGTACCTATATTATTATGTGGAGATACAGGGAGGCAGCACTATCTGTACCTATATCATTATGTGGAGATACAGGGAGGCAGCACTATCTGTACCTATATCATGTGGAGATACAGGGAGGCAGCACTATCTGTACCTATATCATTATGTAGAGATACAGGGAGGCAGCACTATCTGTACCTATATCATTATGTGGAGATACAGGGAGGCAGCACTATCTGTACCTATATCATTATGTGGAGATACAGGGAGGCAGTACTATCTGTACCTATATTATTATGTGGAGATACAGGAAGGCAGCACTCTCTGTACCTATATCATTATGTGGAGATACAGGAAGGCAGCACTATCGGTACCTATATTATTATGTGGAGATACAGGGAAGCAGTACTATCTGTACCTATATTATTATGTGGAGATACAGGTAGACAGCACTATCGGTACCTATATCATTATGTGGAGATACAGGGAGGCAGCACTATCTGTACCTATATTATTATGTGGAGATACAGGGAAGCAGTACTATCTGTACCTATATTATTATGTGGAGATACAGGAAGGCAGCACTCTCTGTACCTATATCATTATGTGGAGATACAGGGAGGCAGCACTATCTGTACCTATATCATTATGTGGAGATACAGGGAGGCAGCACTATCTGTACCTATATCATTATGTGGAGATACAGGGAGGCAGCACTATCTGTACCTATATCATTATGTGGAGATACATGGAGGCAGCACTATCTGTACCTATATTATTATGTAGAGATACAGGGAGGCAGCACTATCTGTACCTATATCATTATGTAGAGATACAGGGAGGCAGCACTATCTGTACCTATATCATTATGTGTAGATACAGGGAGGCAGCACTATCTGTACCTATATCATTATGTGGAGATACAGGGAGGCAGCACTATCTGTACCTATATCATTATGTGGAGATACAGGGAGGCAGCACTATCTGTACCTATATTATTATGTGTAGATACAGGGAAGCAGCACTATCTGTACCTATATCATTATGTGGAGATACAGGGAAGCAGCACTATCTGTACCTATATTATTATGTGTAGATACAGGGAAGCAGCACTATCTGTACCTATATTATTATGTGTAGATACAGGGAAGCAGCACTATCTGTACCTATATCATTATGTGGAGATACAGGGAGGCAGCACTATCTGTACCTACATTATTATGTGTAGATACAGGGAAGCAGCACTATCTGTACCTATATTATTATGTGTAGATACAGGGAGGCAGCACTATCTGTACCTATATTATTATGTGTAGATACAGGGAGGCAGCACTATCTGTACCTATATCATTATGTGTAGATACAGGGAGGCAGCACTATCTGTACCTATATCGTTACGTGTAGATACAGGAAGGCAGCACTATCTGTACCTATATCATTATGTGTAGATACAGGAAGGCAGTACTATCTGTACCTATATCATTATGTGTAGATACAGGAAGGCAGTACTATCTGTACCTATATCATTATGTGTAGATACAGGGAGGCAGCACTATCTGTACCTATATTATGAGTATGTTACTCCTAGATTATAATCCATGATATTTGGCTGCAGGACTGGGATGATGTTCGGGACCCAGGAGTGGGGGTAGAGGGGTATTAGTGACCTATGAGGGGCTCCCCCACTCTCTTGTATACATGTGTTTGCCCCGTCTCTCTCCTGGGTGCAGTTGTCCTTATTAACTCTTTGCTCTCCTCTCTCCTGGCAGGGGGGTGGTGGAGTACGACGCCGAGGGCTTCACAAAGCTCACGCTGCTACTTACCTGGAAGGACTTCTGCTTCCTGGTGCACAGTGAGTATACGGCCCCCGGGCCTTCATATACAGGCCCCCAGCCCCCCATAGTATGCAGCACTATACACAGGTATATACATGTAACATACCCCCAGCCCTCAGTGTACAGGTATATACATGTAATATACCCCCCAGCCCTGAGTATACAGGTATATACATGTAATATACCCCCAGCCCTGAGTGTACAGGTATATACATGTAATATACCTCCCCCCCCCCCCCAGCTCTGAGTGTACAGTATACAGGTATATACATGTTATATACCCCCAGCCCTCAGTATACAGGTATATACATGTAATATACCCCCAGCCCTGAGTGTACAGGTATATACATGTAATATACCCCCAGCCCTCAGTGTACAGGTATATACATGTAATATACCCCCAGCCCTCAGTGTACAGGTATATACATGTAATATACCCCCAGCCCTGAGTATACAGGTATATACATGTAATATACCCCCAGCCCTCAGTGTACAGGTATATACATGTAATATACCCCCAGCCCTCAGTGTACAGGTATATACATGTAATATACCCCCAGCCCTCAGTGTACAGGTATATACATGTAATATACCCCCCAGCCCTGAGTATACAGGTATATACATGTAATATACCCCCAGCCCTGAGTGTACAGGTATATACATGTAATATACCCCCAGCCCTCAGTGTACAGGTATATACATGTAATATACCCCCAGCCCTCAGTGTACAGGTATATACATGTAATATACCCCCAGCCCTGAGTATACAGGTATATACATGTTATATACCCCCAGCCCTCAGTATACAGGTATATACATGTTATATACCCCCAGCCCTCAGTGTACAGGTATATACATGTAATATACCCCCAGCCCTCAGTGTACAGGTATATACATGTAATATACCCCCAGCCCTGAGTGTACAGGTATATACATGTAATATACCCCCAGCCCTGAGTGTACAGGTATATACATGTAATATACCCCCAGCCCTCAGTGTACAGGTATATACATGTAATATACCCCCAGCCCTCAGTGTACAGGTATATACATGTAATATACCCCCAGCCCTGAGTGTACAGGTATATACATGTAATATACCCCCAGCCCTGAGTGTACAGGTATATACATGTAATATACCCCCCAGCCCTGAGTATACAGGTATATACATGTAATATACCCCCAGCCCTGAGTGTACAGGTATATACATGTAATATACCCCCAGCCCTGAGTGTACAGGTATATACATGTAATATACCCCCAGCCCTGAGTGTACAGGTATATACATGTAATATACCCCCAGCCCTCAGTGTACAGGTATATACATGTAATATACCCCCAGCCCTGAGTATACAGGTATATACATGTAATATACCCCCAGCCCTCAGTGTACAGGTATATACATGTAATATACCCCCAGCCCTGAGTGTACAGGTATATACATGTAATATACCCCCAGCCCTGAGCGTACAGGTATATACATGTAATATACCCCCCAGCCCTGAGTGTACAGGTATATACATGTAATATACCTCCCCCCCCCCCCCAGCTCTGAGTGTACAGGTATATACATGTAATATACCTCCCCCCCCCAGCTCTGAGTGTACAGTATACAGGTATATACATGTAATATACCCCCAGCCCTCAGTGTACAGGTATATACATGTAATATACCCCCAGCCCTCAGTGTACAGGTATATACATGTAATATACCTCCCCCCCCCCCCCCAGCTCTGAGTGTACAGGTATATACATGTAATATACCTCCCCCCCAGGCTCTGAGTGTACAGTATACAGGTATATACATGTAATATACCCCCAGCCCTGAGTGTACAGGTATATACATGTAATATACCCCCAGCCCTGAGCGTACAGGTATATACATGTAATATACCCCCAGCCCTGAGTGTACAGGTATATACATGTAATATACCCCCAGCCCTGAGTATACAGGTATATACATGTAATATACCCCCAGCCCTGAGTGTACAGGTATATACATGTAATATACCCCCAGCCCTGAGTGTACAGGTATATACATGTAATATACCCCCAGCCCTCAGTGTACAGGTATATACATGTAATATACCCCCAGCCCTGAGTATACAGGTATATACATGTAATATACCCCCAGCCCTCAGTGTACAGGTATATACATGTAATATACCCCCAGCCCTGAGTGTACAGGTATATACATGTAATATACCCCCAGCCCTGAGCGTACAGGTATATACATGTAATATACCCCCCAGCCCTGAGTGTACAGGTATATACATGTAATATACCTCCCCCCCCCCCAGCTCTGAGTGTACAGGTATATACATGTAATATACCCCCAGCCCTGAGCGTACAGGTATATACATGTAAAATACCTCCCCCCCCCAGCTCTGAGTGTACAGTATACAGGTATATACATGTAATATACCCCCAGCCCTCAGTGTACAGGTATATACATGTAATATACCCCCAGCCCTCAGTGTACAGGTATATACATGTAATATACCTCCCCCCCCCCCCCCAGCTCTGAGTGTACAGGTATATACATGTAATATACCTCCCCCCCAGGCTCTGAGTGTACAGTATACAGGTATATACATGTAATATACCCCCAGCCCTGAGTGTACAGGTATATACATGTAATATACCCCCAGCCCTGAGTGTACAGGTATATACATGTAATATACCCCCAGCCCTGAGTGTACAGGTATATACATGTAATATACCCCCAGCCCTGAGTATACAGGTATATACATGTAATATACCCCCAGCCCTGAGTGTACAGGTATATACATGTAATATACCCCCAGCCCTGAGTGTACAGGTATATACATGTAATATACCCCCAGCCCTCAGTGTACAGGTATATACATGTAATATACCCCCAGCCCTCAGTGTACAGGTATATACATGCTGTATACAGCAGGACATGGCGGCAGTGATGACCAGCGCTCCCCTGGATTTCTGGCTGCAGACATTTGGGGGATGAGCTACATCTTTCCATCCTCACACCCAGCGAGTTGTGGGACGTGAGGTCGTGTTTTGGGGCTTGTGTTTTTATTGTCATGGAGACTGCGATCCTATAAGCAGAAGAAGAAGTGAGCGAAGCCGAGCCACATGTATGATACAGCACCCCACAGTGCTATATACAGGCCCCAGCACCCCACAGTGCTATATACAGGCCCCAGCACCCCACAGTGCTATATACAGGCCCCAGCACCCCACAGTGCTATATACAGGCCCCAGCACCCCACAGTGCTATATACAGGCCCCAGCACCCCACAGTCCTGTATACAGGCCCCAGCACCCCACAGTGCTATATACAGACCCCAGCACCCCACAGTGCTATATACAGGCACCAGCACCCCACAGTGCTATATACAGGCACCAGCACCCCACAGTGCTATATACAGGCACCAGCACCCCACAGTGCTATATACAGGTCCCAGCACCCCACAGTGCTATATACAGACCCCAGCACCCCACAGTGCTATATACAGGCCCCAGCACCCCACAGTGCTATATACAGGCCCCAGCACCCCACAGTGCTATATACAGGCCCCAGCACCCCACAGTGCTATATACAGGTCCCAGCACCCCACAGTGCTATATACAGGTCCCAGCACCCCACAGTGCTATATACAGGCCCCAGGACCCCACAGTGCTATATACAGACCCCAGCACCCCACAGTGCTATATACAGGCCCCAGTACCCCACAGTGCTATATACAGGCCCCAGCACCCCACAGTGCTATATACAGGCCCCAGCACCCCACAGTGCTATATACAGGTCCCAGCACCCCACAGTGCTATATACAGGTCCCAGCACCCCACAGTGCTATATACAGGTCCCAGCACCCCACAGTGCTATATACAGGCCCCAGCACCCCACAGTGCTATATACAGGCACCAGCACCCCACAGTGCTATATACAGGCCCCAGCACCCCACAGTGCTATATACAGGCCCCAGCACCCCACAGTGCTATATACAGGTCCCAGCACCCCACAGTGCTATATACAGGCCCCAGCACCCCACAGTGCTGTATACAGACCCCAGCACCCCACAGTGCTATATACAGGCCCCAGCACCCCACAGTGCTATATACAGGCCCCAGCACCCCACAGTGCTATATACAGGCCCCAGCACCCCACAGTGCTATATACAGGTCCCAGCACCCCACAGTGCTATATACAGGTCCCAGCACCCCACAGTGCTATATACAGACCCCAGCACCCCACAGTGCTATATACAGGCCCCAGCACCCCACAGTGCTATATACAGGCCCCAGCACCCCACTGTCCTGTATACAGGTCCCAGCACCCCACAGTGCTATATACAGGCCCCAGCACCCCACAGTGCTATATACAGGTCCCAGCACCCCACAGTGCTATATACAGGCCCCAGCACCCCACAGTGCTGTATACAGGTCCCAGCACCCCACAGTGCTATATACAGGTCCCAGCACCCCACAGTGCTATATACAGGTCCCAGCACCCCACAGTGCTATATACAGGCCCCAGCACCCCACAGTGCTATATACAGGCCCCAGCACCCCACAGTCCTGTATACAGGCCCCAGCACCCCACAGTGCTATATACAGGCACCAGCACCCCACAGTGCTATATACAGGCACCAGCACCCCACAGTGCTATATACAGGCACCAGCACCCCACAGTGCTATATACAGGTCCCAGCACCCCACAGTGCTATATACAGGTCCCAGCACCCCACAGTGCTATATACAGGTCCCAGCACCCCACAGTGCTATATACAGGCACCAGCACCCCACAGTGCTATATACAGGCACCAGCACCCCACAGTGCTATATACAGGCCCCAGCACCCCACAGTGCTATATACAGGCCCCAGCACCCCACAGTGCTATATACAGGTCCCAGCACCCCACAGTGCTATATACAGGCCCCAGGACCCCACAGTGCTATATACAGGCCCCAGCACCCCACAGTGCTATATACAGGCCCCAGCACCCCACAGTGCTATATACAGGCCCCAGCACCCCACAGTGCTATATACAGGCCCCAGCACCCCACAGTGCTATATACAGGCCCCAGCACCCCACAGTCCTGTATACAGGCCCCAGCACCCCACATTGCTATATACAGGCCCCAGCACCCCACAGTGCTATATACAGGCCCCAGCACCCCACAGTGCTATATACAGGCCCCAGCACCCCACAGTGCTATATACAGGCCCCAGCACCCCACAGTGCTATATACAGGTCCCAGCACCCCACAGTGCTATATACAGGCACCAGCACCCCACAGTGCTATATACAGGCACCAGCACCCCACAGTGCTATATACAGGCACCAGCACCCCACAGTGCTATATACAGGCCCCAGCACCCCACAGTGCTATATACAGGCCCCAGCACCCCACAGTGCTATATACAGGCCCCAGCACCCCACAGTGCTATATACAGGCCCCAGCACCCCACAGTGCTATATACAGGTCCCAGCACCCCACAGTGCTATATACAGGCCCCAGCACCCCACAGTCCTGTATACAGACCCCAGCACCCCACAGTGCTATATACAGACCCCAGCACCCCACAGTGCTATATACAGGCCCCAGCACCCCACAGTGCTATATACAGGCCCCAGCACCCCACAGTGCTATATACAGGCCCCAGCACCCCACAGTGCTATATACAGGCCCCAGCACCCCACAGTGCTATATACAGGCCCCAGCACCCCACAGTGCTATATACAGGCCCCAGCACCCCACAGTGCTATATACAGGTCCCAGCACCCCACAGTGCTATATACAGGCCCCAGCACCCCACAGTGCTATATACAGACCCCAGCACCCCACAGTCCTATATACAGACCCCAGCACCCCACAGTCCTGTATACAGACCCCAGCACCCCACAGTGCTATATACAGACCCCAGCACCCCACAGTGCTATATACAGGCCCCAGCACCCCACAGTGCTATATACAGGCCCCAGCACCCCACAGTGCTATATACAGGCCCCAGCACCCCACAGTGCTATATACAGGTCCCAGCACCCCACAGTGCTATATACAGGTCCCAGCACCCCACAGTGCTATATACAGGTCCCAGCACCCCACAGTGCTATATACAGGCACCAGCACCCCACAGTGCTATATACAGGCCCCAGCACCCCACAGTGCTATATACAGGCCCCAGCACCCCACAGTCCTGTATACAGGCCCCAGCACCCCACAGTGCTATATACAGGCACCAGCACCCCACAGTGCTATATACAGGCACCAGCACCCCACAGTGCTATATACAGGCACCAGCACCCCACAGTGCTATATACAGGCACCAGCACCCCACAGTGCTATATACAGGCACCAGCACCCCACAGTGCTATATACAGGCCCCAGCACCCCACAGTCCTGTATACAGGCCCCAGCACCCCACATTGCTATATACAGGCCCCAGCACCCCACAGTGCTATATACAGGCCCCAGCACCCCACAGTGCTATATACAGGCCCCAGCACCCCACAGTGCTATATACAGGCCCCAGCACCCCACAGTGCTATATACAGGTCCCAGCACCCCACAGTGCTATATACAGGCACCAGCACCCCACAGTGCTATATACAGGCACCAGCACCCCACAGTGCTATATACAGGCCCCAGCACCCCACAGTGCTATATACAGGCCCCAGCACCCCACAGTGCTATATACAGGCCCCAGCACCCCACAGTGCTATATACAGGCCCCAGCACCCCACAGTCCTGTATACAGGCCCCAGCACCCCACATTGCTATATACAGGCCCCAGCACCCCACAGTGCTATATACAGGCCCCAGCACCCCACAGTGCTATATACAGGCCCCAGCACCCCACAGTGCTATATACAGGCCCCAGCACCCCACAGTGCTATATACAGGTCCCAGCACCCCACAGTGCTATATACAGGCACCAGCACCCCACAGTGCTATATACAGGCACCAGCACCCCACAGTGCTATATACAGGCACCAGCACCCCACAGTGCTATATACAGGCCCCAGCACCCCACAGTGCTATATACAGGCCCCAGCACCCCACAGTCCTATATACAGACCCCAGCACCCCACAGTCCTGTATACAGACCCCAGCACCCCACAGTGCTATATACAGACCCCAGCACCCCACAGTGCTATATACAGGCCCCAGCACCCCACAGTGCTATATACAGGCCCCAGCACCCCACAGTGCTATATACAGGCCCCAGCACCCCACAGTGCTATATACAGGCCCCAGCACCCCACAGTGCTATATACAGGCCCCAGCACCCCACAGTGCTGTATACAGGCCCCAGCACCCCACAGTGCTATATACAGGCCCCAGCACCCCACAGTGCTATATACAGGCCCCAGCACCCCACAGTGCTATATACAGGCCCCAGCACCCCACAGTGCTATATACAGGCCCCAGCACCCCACAGTCCTGTATACAGGCCCCAGCACCCCACAGTCCTGTATACAGGCCCCAGCACCCCACAGTCCTGTATACAGGCCCCAGCACCCCACAGTCCTGTATACAGGCCCCTGCACCCCCACAGTCCTGTATACAGGCCCCAGCACCCCACAGTCCTGTATACAGACCCCAGCACCCCATAGTCCTGTATACAGGCCCCTGCACCCCACAGTCCTGTATACAGGCCCCAGCACCCCACAGTGCTATATACAGGCCCCAGCACCCCACAGTCCTGTGTACAGGCCCCTGCACCCCACAGTCCTGTATACAGGCCCCAGCACCCCACAGTCCTGTGTACAGGCCCCAGCACCCCACAGTCCTGTATACAGGCCCCTGCACCCCACAGTCCTGTGTACAGGCCCCAGCACCCCACAGTCCTGTGTACAGGCCCCAGCACCCCACAGTCCTGTGTACAGGCCCCAGCACCCCACAGTCCTGTGTACAGGCCCCAGCACCCCACAGTCCTGTATACAGACCCAAATGAATAGGTTCTGTAACCCTAAACTACCAGGAATCTTGCCTACATCTAGGTCTACAAGGCAGGTCGGTCATCCCCAGACCACCAGGGCAGCTGCCTCATCCCTAGAGCAGGTATCTGTGATGTGTCCATCCATGAGAATATGAGATTTTCCTGTAAGTATCTGGTGTTGTATCTGCCCCGGTACACGAGGCGCAGAGAACCTCACACCTCACGTCCTGCTTCACCTTCCTCTCCTCTTACCAAATAATATGACACTTCATGTCACGGTTATATAAACACTGTACGAGGCGAGATCCAGCCGCGGCTGATTCACCACTATAGCTCTGCTATTTATAGGCCCCGGGTGCTGTGTGTGCCATAAAAAGACACAGCACAGATAAAAGCATTGTAATCGCTGACAGCAGCAGCAGCCGTGCAGAGCAGTGAGTAACTCGGGGTCTGCTGGCACCTACCATACAGACATTACTCATCAGTCACTGACTATACACATCCAGAGGCGTGAGTCAGCGAGGTGATGAAACAAGAGGTTCTTATACAGCACAGCTGCACCATAGTACCCCCAAGATATGCCAACCTTATGTGCAGACACTGGGGAAGCAGAATAGTGAGTGCAGCTCTGGAGTATAATACAGAATGTAACTCAGGATCAGTACAGGATAAGTAATGTCATGTATGTACACAGTGACTGCAGCAGCAGCAGAATAGTGAGTGCAGCTCTGGGGTATAATACAGGATGTAACTCAGGATCAGTACAGGATAAGTGATGTCATGTATGTACACAGTGACTGCACCAGCAGCAGAATAGTGAGTGCAGCTCTGGGAGTATAATACAGGATGTAACTCAGGATCAGTACAGGATAAGTAATGTCATGTATGTACACAGTGACTGCACCAGCAGCAGAATAGTGAGTGCAGCTCTGGAGTATAATACATGATGTAACTCAGGATCAGTACAGGATAAGTAATGTCATGTATGTACACAGTGACTGCACCAGCAGCAGAATAGTGAGTGCAGCTCTGGAGTATAATACAGGATGTAACTCAGGATCAGTACAGGATAAGTAATGTCATGTATGTACACGGTGACTGCACCAGCAGCAGCAGAATAGTGAGTGCAGCTCTGGGGTATAATACAGGATGTAACTCAGGATCAGTACAGGATAAGTAATGTCATGTATGTACACAGTGACTGCACCAGCAGCAGAATAGTGAGTGCAGCTCTGGAGTATAATACAGGATGTAACTCAGGATCAGTACAGGATAAGTAATGTCATGTATGTACACAGTGACTGCACCAGCAGCAGAATAGTGAGTGCAGCTCTGGGAGTATAATACAGGATGTAACTCAGGATCAGTACAGGATAAGTAATGTCATGTATGTACACAGTGACTGCACCAGCAGCAGAATAGTGAGTGCAGCTCTGGAGTATAATACATGATGTAACTCAGGATCAGTACAGGATAAGTAATGTCATGTATGTACACAGTGACTGCACCAGCAGCAGAATAGTGAGTGCAGCTCTGGAGTATAATACAGGATGTAACTCAGGATCAGTACAGGATAAGTAATGTCATGTATGTACACAGTGACTGCACCAGCAGCAGAATAGTGAGTGCAGCTCTGGGGTATAATATATTGGGGCTTATTTACTAAGGGTCGCGGATCGCACTTTCGTCGGTCTGTTCTCCGTACTCGGAGGGCGCACCGTCGGATGATCCGACTGATTCGTCCGATATCCTGCATGTGTCGCTTCCCCGCTCAGGTCCCTGGAGTTCACCTTCTTCTTCCTGGTGCATGTAAGTGCATTGTCCGCGTATAATGCGCTGTGCGGGGAGTCACTGAGATCCTGCGTCCGATATCCTGCATGTGTCGCTTCCCCGCTCAGGTCCCAGGAGTTCACCTTCTTCTTCCTGGTGCATGTAAGTGCATTGTCCGTGTATAATGCGCTGTGCAGGGAGTCACTAAGATCGTGCACCCGATATCCTGCATGTGTCGCTTCCCCGCTCAGGTCCCTGGAGTTCACCTTCTTCTTCCTGGTGCATGTAAGTGCATTGTCCGTGTATAATGCGCTGTGCAGGGAGTCACTAAGATCGTGCACCCGATATCCTGCATGTGTCGCTTCCCCGCTCAGGTCCCTGGAGTTCACCTTCTTCTTCCTGGTGCATGTAAGTGCATTGTCCGTGTATAGTGCGCTGTGCGGGGAGTCACTAAGATCGTGCGCCCAATATCCTGCATGTGTCGCTTCCCCGCTCAGGTCCCTGGAGTTCACCTTCTTCTTCCTGGTGCGTGTAAGTGCATTGTCCGTGTATAATGCGCTGTGCGGGGAGTCACTAAGATCGTGCGCCCGATATCCTGCATGTGTAGCTTCCCCACTCAGGTCCCCGGAGTTCCCCTTCTTCCTGTTGCATGTGAGTGCATTGGTTGCGACACAATTTGAATGTTAAATCCCGCACTCAATCCGAATCAGTCGGATCGTCCGACGGCAGCCCTCGATTTCTGTCGCATGGAAGCAGCACAGCTGTGCCAAAATCTGATCATGTGTGGCACAATCCCCTGCTAAAGTGCGCCTGCAGACCCTTAGTAAATAAGCCCCAATATGTGTCCTATAGTAATCCTGCACTTGTTCTGGAGGGAGGATGCTTCTATCTGTCTGGGAACTTTTGCTGCAGGAAGATCTTCTTGTGGTTTCCCATCAGTTCCCTCCTCATTATCTCATTAGATCCTAACAGCAGCCCCTATTCTACAGGCTGGGATTCCCGGGGTAATTATTAACCAAAGGGTTAATTGCTCAGGACCCCTGATAAGCGCCGTCTCATCACTGCCTCTATTGTGGGCTCCTAAAATCTTAAAATCTCAGAGTCTTCCTCCATTCTGTACAGACACAGAGGAGGACAACCACCACCATCATCACCCAGCTTTCCCGGGCCGTGTCCGACTACAGCCCAGTCCTGGCCTCTCTCCTGTATGAGTTATTGGTGTCCCCCGTGCTTTACACTGCAGCTGTCTTGCTCAGGTTGGCTCCTGTGTGTGAGGAGGGACTCCGCAGTTACATCTGCCCCTTACATGGTGCCTGTTGATGAGCAGATGTTGGGTCCGTGTCCCGTGTGGGCTCCAGATGTGGCGACACTTCCCAGCAGTGACCGGTGAAGAGATCATTTCCTCACTTCTGTCCTGAGTCATCATCTGCTGACATGTTCTGATACTTCCCTTTCCTGCCCCAGCTTTCCCATACACCTGACAGGGAGGCTAGGATTTGCTGTTAGGCTTTACTGTTTGGTAAGCCCGATAGCAGCCCTGATAGATGACCCCTGTGCCAGGCAGAGCCCTGCACCTGATAGATGACCCCTGTGCCAGGCAGAGCCCTGCCCCTGATAGATGACCCCCTGTGCCAGGCAGTGCCCTGCATCTGATAGATGACCCCTGTGCCAGGCAGAGCCCTGCACCTGATAGATGACCCCCTGTGCCAGGCAGAGCCCTGCACCTGATAGATGACCCCTTGTGCCAGGCAGTGCCCTGCACCTGATAGATGACCCCTTGTGCCAGGCAGTGCCCTTCACCTGATAGATGACCCCCTGTGCCAGGCAGAGCCCTGCACCTGATAGATGACCCCTTGTGCCAGGCAGTGCCCTTCACCTCATAGATGACCCCCTGTGCCAGGCAGAGCCCTGCCCCTGATAGATAACCCCCTGAGCCAGGCAGTGCCCTGCACCTGATAGATGACCCCCTGTGCCAGGCAGAGCCCTCCGCCTGATAGATGACCCCGACCCCCCGTGCCAGGCAGTGCCCTGTGCCTGATAGATGACCCCTGTGCCAGGCAGAGCCCTGCACCTGATAGATGACCCCCTGTGCCAGGCAGTGCCCTGCATCTGATAGATGACCCCTGTGCCAGGCAGAGCCCTGCCCCTGATAGATGACCCCCTGTGCCAGGCAGAGCCCTGCACCTGATAGATGACCCCTTGTGCCAGGCAGTGCCCTTCACCTGATAGATGACCCCCTGTGCCAGGCAGAGCCCTGCACCTGATAGATGACCCCTTGTGCCAGGCAGTGCCCTTCACCTGATAGATGACCCCCTGTGCCAGGCAGAGCCCTGCCCCTGATAGATAACCCCCTGAGCCAGGCAGTGCCCTGCACCTGATAGATGACCCCCTGTGCCAGGCAGAGCCCTCCGCCTGATAGATGACCCCCGACCCCCCGTGCCAGGCAGTGCCCTGTGCCTGATAGGTGAGCCCCTGTGCCAGGCAGTGCCCTGCGACTGATAGGTGAGCCCCTGTACCAGACAGTGCCCTGCACCTGATAGATGACCCCCTGTGCCAGGCAGTGCCTTGTGCCTGATAGATGACCCCCTGTGCCAGGCAAGGCCCTGTGCCTGATAGATGACCCCCTGTGCCAGGCAGTGCCCTGCACCTGATAGATGGCCCCCGGCCCCCTGAGCCAGGCAGAGCCCTGCACCTGATAGATGACCCCCTGTGCCAGGCAAGGCCCTGCCCCTGATAGATGACCCCCTGTGCAAGGCAGAGCCCTGCCCCTGATAGATGACCCCCTGTGCCAGGCAAGGCCCTGCAGATGACCCCCTGAGCCAGGCAAGGCCCTGCACCTGATAGATGACCCCCTGTGCCAGGCAGAGCCCTGCACCTGATAGATGACCCCCTGTGCCAGGCAGAGCCCTGCACCTGATAGATGACCCCCTGTGCCAGGCAAGGCCCTGCCCCTGATAGATGACCCCCTGTACCAGGCAGTGCCCTGCACCTGATAGATGACCCCCGACCCCCCGTTCCAGGCAGTGCCCTGCGACTGATAGGTGAGCCCCTGTGCCAGGCAGTGCCCTGCGCCTGATAGATGACCCCCTGTGCCAGGCAAGGCCCTGCCCCTGATAGATGACCCCCTGTGCCAGGCAAGGCCCTGCACCTGATAGATGACCCCCTGAGCCAGGCAAGGCCCTGCACCTGATAGATGACCCCCTGTGCCAGGCAAGGCCCTGCCCCTGATAGATGACCCCCTGTGCCAGGCAGTGCCCTGTGCCTGATAGATGACCCCCTGTGCCAGGCAGTGCCCTGTGCCTGATAGATGACCCCCTGTGCCAGGCAGTGCCCTGTGCCTGATAGATGACCCCCCTGTGCCAGGCAGAGCCCTGCCCCTGATAGATGACCCCCTGTGCCAGGCAGTGCCCTGTGCCTGATAGATGACCCCCTGTGCCAGGCAGAGCCCTGCCCCTGATAGATGACCCCCTGTGCCAGGCGGTGCCCTGCACCTGATAGATGACCCCTGACCCCCTGTGCCAGGCAGAGCCCTGCACCTGATAGATGACCCCCCTGTGCCAGGCAGAGCCCTGCACCTGATAGATGACCCCTGACCCCCTGTGCCAGGCAGAGCCCTGCACCTGATAGATGACCCCCTGTGCCAGGCAGTGCCCTGCCCCTGATAGATGACCCCCTGTGCCAGGCAGAGCCCTGCCCCTGATAGATGACCCCCTGTGCCAGGCAGTGCCCTGTGCCTGATAGATGACCCCCTGTGCCAGGCAGAGCCCTGCGGCGGCGGTGTTGGAGCAGGTCTTTCCCGTGTTTGGTGGTTTCCTTATCTGTGTGCAGGGGCTGAGCTCGGTTACTATTTGCATTGGAAGCATCCGGAAACTGTGCCAAGAATTGTAAAGGAGGAGATAAGAGAAACGCAGCACCCAGCGGGGGCACCACCACCTGCCTAATGTATAGACCTGCCTGGCCCAGGACTGGGTGCCAAGAGAAACGGGCAAAGGTCACACAGCGGAAAGGAAACAACAGAGAGACTCCGGGCACCGTATCACCAGAGGGTCTGCACCACTATCACCCCCAATAATATCACCCCACAGGGGCAATTACCTTCTCCAACTATCTGCATATCTATCTATCTATCTATCTATCTATCTATCTATCTATCTATCTATCTATCTATCTATCTCATATCTCCTATCTATCTATCTATCTATCTATCTCATATCTCCTATCTATCTATCTATCTATCTATCTCCTATCTATCTATCTATCTATCTCCTATCTATCTATCTATCTATCTATCTCCTATCTATCTCATATCTATCTATCTCATATCTATCTATCTATCTATCTATCTCCTATCTATCTATCTATCTATCTATCTCATATCTATCTATCTATCTATCTATCTATCTATCTATCTATCTCCTATCTATCTATCTATCTATCTATCTCATATCTATCTATCTATCTATCTATCTATCTATCTATCTATCTCCTATCTATCTATCTATCTATCTATCTATCTATCTCCTATCTATCTATCTATCTATCTATCTCATATCTATCTATCTATCTATCTATCTATCTATCTATCTATCTCATATCTATCTATCTATCTCATATCTATCTATCTATCTCATATCTATCTATCTATCTATCTATCTAGCTCCTATCTATCTATCTATCTATCTATCTATCTATCTATCTATCTATCTCCTATCTATCTATCTATCTATCTATCTCATATCTCCTATCTATCTATCTATCTATCTCCTATCTATCTATCTATCTATCTCCTATCTATCTATCTATCTATCTATCTCATATCTATCTATCTATCTCATATCTATCTATCTATCTATCTCATATCTATCTATCTATCTCATATCTATCTATCTATCTATCTATCTCATATCTATCTATCTATCTCATATCTATCTATCTATCTATCTATCTATCTATCTATCTATCTATCTATCTAGCTCCTATCTATCTATCTATCTATCTCATATCTATCTCCTAATTATCTATATATCTATCTATCTATCTATCTCATATCTCCTATCTATCTATCTATCTATCTATCTCCTATCTATCTATCTATCTATCTATCTCATATCTCCTATCTATCTATCTATCTATCTATCTATCTATCTATCTCCTATCTATCTATCTATCTCCTATCTATCTATCTATCTATCTCCTATCTATCTATCTCATATCTATCTATCTATCTCATATCTATCTATCTATCTATCTATCTATCTCATATCTATCTATCTATCTATCTATCTAGCTCCTATCTATCTATCTATCTATCTCATATCTATCTCCTAATTATCTATATATCTATCTATCTATCTCATATCTCCTATCTATCTATCTATCTATCTCCTATCTATCTATCTATCTATCTATCTATCTATCTCCTATCTATCTATCTATCTATCTATCTATCTATCTCCTATCTATCTATCTCATATCTATCTATCTATCTCATATCTATCTATCTATCTCATATCTATCTATCTATCTATCTCATATCTATCTATCTATCTCATATCTATCTATCTATCTATCTATCTCATATCTATCTATCTATCTCATATCTATCTATCTATCTATCTATCTCATATCTATCCCTAATTATCTATATATCTATCTATCTATCTCATATCTCCTATCTATCTATCTATCTATCTATCTATCTATCTATCTATCTATCTATCTCCTATCTATCTATCTCATATCTATCTATCTATCTATCTATCTAGCTCCTATCTATCTATCTATCTATCTCATATCTATCTCCTAATTATCTATATATCTATCTATCTCATATCTCCTATCTATCTATCTATCTATCTATCTATCTATCTATCTATCTATCTCCTATCTATCTATCTATCTATCTATCTATCTATCTATCTATCTATCTATCTATCTATCTATCTATCTATCTCATATCTCCTATCTATCTATCTATCTATCTATCTCCTATCTATCTATCTATCTCCTATCTATCTATCTATCTATCTCCTATCTATCTATCTATCTATCTATCTCATATCTATCTATCTATCTCATATCTATCTATCTATCTATCTCATATCTATCTATCTATCTCATATCTATCTATCTATCTATCTATCTATCTCATATCTATCTATCTATCTATCTATCTCATATCTATCTATCTATCTATCTATCTATCTAGCTCCTATCTATCTATCTATCTATCTCATATCTATCTCCTAATTATCTATATATCTATCTATCTATCTCATATCTCCTATCTATCTATCTATCTATCTATCTATCTATCTATCTCATATCTCCTATCTATCTATCTATCTATCTATCTATCTATCTCCTATCTATCTATCTATCTATCTATCTATCTCCTATCTATCTATCTATCTATCTCCTATCTATCTATCTATCTATCTATCTATCTATCTCCTATCTATCTATCTCATATCTATCTATCTATCTCATATCTATCTATCTATCTATCTCATATCTATCTATCTATCTCATATCTATCTATCTATCTATCTATCTATCTATCTATCTATCTATCTATCTCATATCTATCTATCTATCTCATATCTATCTATCTATCTATCTATCTCATATCTATCTCCTAATTATCTATATATCTATCTATCTATCTATCTCATATCTCCTATCTATCTATCTATCTATCTCCTATCTATCTATCTATCTATCTATCTCCTATCTATCTATCTATCTATCTATCTATCTATCTATCTATCTATCTATCTCCTATCTATCTATCTATCTATCTCCTATCTATCTATCTATCTATCTCATATCTATCTATCTCCTATCTATCTATCTATCTATCTATCTATCTCATATCTATCTATCTATCTCATATCTATCTATCTATCTATCTCATATCTATCTATCTATCTATCTCATATCTATCTATCTATCTATCTATCTCATATCTATCTATCTCATATCTATCTATCTCATATCTATCTATCTCATATCTATCTATCTATCTATCTCATATCTATCTATCTCCTATCTATCTATCTATCTATCTATCTATCTATCTATCTATCTATCTATCTATCTATCTATCTATCTATCTATCTATCTATCTCCTATCTATCTATCTATCTATCTCATATCTATCTATCTCCTATCTATCTATCTATCTATCTATCTATCTATCTATCTCATATCTATCTATCTATCTCATATCTATCTATCTATCTATCTCATATCTATCTATCTATCTATCTCATATCTATCTATCTATCTATCTATCTCATATCTATCTATCTCATATCTATCTATCTCATATCTATCTATCTCATATCTATCTATCTATCTATCTCATATCTATCTATCTCATATCTATCTATCTCCTATCTATCTATCTATCTATCTATCTCATATCTATCTATCTCATATCTATCTATCTCATATCTATCTATCTCATATCTATCTATCTATCTATCTCATATCTATCTATCTCATATCTATCTATCTATCTCATATCTATCTATCTCATATCTATCTATCTCATATCTATCTATCTATCTATCTATCTCATATCTATCTATCTCATATCTATCTATCTATCTCATATCTATCTATCTCATATCTATCTATCTATCTATCTATCTATCTATCTATCTCCTATCTATCTCCTATCTATCTATCTATCTATCTATCTATCTATCTCATATCTATCTATCTCATATCTATCTCATATCTATCTATCTATCTCATATCTATCTATCTCATATCTATCTATCTATCTCCTATCTATCTCCTATCTATCTATCTATCTATCTATCCATCTATCTCCTATCTATCTATCTATCTATCTCATATCTATCTATCTATCTCCTATCTATCATGTCTCTGCTTTCTTTCCCCTTGATCTCTTAATCCTCTTCCATGATTCTGGGTGTAGCCCCTCCCCCACTCCTGTGTTTTCTAGTATATGACGCCCTGCGTGGTGGCGCCCCCTGTGTTGGGCCCTGTACATTCTCTCTGTAGATGAATGTGATGTGGAGTCGGTCCTCCCCTCGGTGTCCTCTCGTCACCCTGCTGCTCGGCGCTGTGTGCAGTGACCTGGAAGCACCCGGCTGCCTGTGCTTTCTATACTGTACACAGCCGGGTATAGAATGTGCTGCGGCCTCTGCGGGTCATCCCAGGTGACTTCCTGTCTGATCACCATCACTGCTCCACATCCCGGGCGCCCTCTATTACCCCAGTGCTGAGAGCCATACTGACTGCTTAGGGGGAGCCGGGGTACTGACCCCCGAGGGGGAGCCGGGGTACTGGCCACTGAGTGGGGAGCCGGGGTACTGACCGCTGAGGGGGGAGCCGGGGTACTGACCGCTGAGGGGGGAGCCGGGGCACTGACCGCTGAGGGAGAGCCGGGGCACTGACCCCTGAGGGGGAGCCGGGGTACTGACCCCTGAGGGGGAGCCGGGTACTGACCCCCGAGGGGGAGCCGGGGCACTGACCCCTGAGGGGGGAGCCGGGGCACTGACCGCTGGTGGGCAGCCGGGGTACTGACTGCTTAGGGGGAGCCGGGGTACTGACCCCCGAGGGGGAGCCGGGGTACTGGCCACTGAGTGGGGAGCCGGGGTACTGACCGCTGAGGGGGGAGCCGGGGTACTGACCGCTGAGGGGGGAGCCGGGGTACTGACCGCTGAGGGGTGAGCCGGGGTACTGACCCCTGAGGGGGAGCCGGGGCACTGACCCCTGAGGGGGGAGCCGGGGTACTGACCCCTGAGGGGGAGCCGGGTACTGACCCCCGAGGGGGAGCCGGGGCACTGACCCCTGAGGGGGGAGCCGGGGCACTGACCGCTGGTGGGCAGCCGGGGTACTGACTGCTTAGGGGGAGCCGGGGTACTGACCGCTGATGGGCAGCCAGGGTACTGGCCGCTGAGGGGGAGCCGGGGTACTGACCGCTGAAGGGGAGCCGGGGTACTGGCCGCTGAGGGGGAGTCGGGGTACTGACCGCTGAGGGGGAGTCGGGCTAATTGCTGAGAGGAAGCCTTGAGTAAGTGCCCCCTGAGCATCTGCATTATCAGACACTGTCTCACATTTTCAAGGACTTCCAAGGTTACCAGATTTAGTGAAGACTCCCATAAGATACATCCCACTTCTCAGAATGAGAACTAGGACACAGAAAAAGATTTTGGTCATTATCAGGACTTAAGTGGAGTTCCCCTTTAAGATGTGTGTGATTATAGCCCCTGTCAGTTGTTTGCTTCTGGGATGTAATTTTGGGTTCTTGTCCTGGTATGAGATGTTCTGCTTCAGGAGACGCGGTAATTATCTGTACAGAATCTGTAATTAATAAGCCGATGGTTTTGTAGCGGAGTTTAATTTGACCCCAATCTAGAAGCGTCTTTGAAGGTCGGAGGAGGACGGAGCGTCCCTGCCCCGGGGGGGTCACCTTGTGCTGCCTAATAACAAGGAGGGGGCGTCCACGGTCACTGCCTGGTCCTGTACATTAGCTGCTGCTTCAGAAGGTGAAGTGTAGAACATAGTTTTCTCGTTAAATTGCTGCTTTAGTATTTGCCTTCTGATACATGGTGAACATAAAGTTCTTTCTCCCCTCTCTGAGCAGTCATTTACAGCACAACACATAATGAATCCATTTCCTAGTGTCAGAATTTCGCCTATCAAATTATCGGTGCACAACGATTGGTCCCTGAAGCCGATGTGACCCGACACTGCTCAGAGAGGGGAAGAGAGAGCTGCACCTTTCAGTGTCGGGTCACATCGGCTTCAGGGACCAATCATTGTACACCTAGAACTTGATAGGCGACATTCTGACACTAGGAAACAGATTCATTGTGTGTTGTGCTGTGAGTGACTGCTCAGAGAGGGGAAGAGAGAGCTGCACCTGTCAGTCACTCACAGCACAACACATAATGAATCTTTTTCCTAGTGTCAGAATGTCGCCTATTAAGTTCTAGGTGCATAATGATTGGTCCCTGAAACCGATGTGTGATAAGTTCTGTGACCCCACACTGACAGGTGCAGCTCTCTCTTCCCCTCTCTGAGCAGTCACTCACAGCACAAGCTGAAAGGGACGCGCTTTGCTGACTGTTATCTCCATTCCAGCGTTCTGTGTTTTTTCGCTCTGTTATGTCTGTCCCCGTGACCTCCCAGATCCTCTCTGTCTCCCTGCAGTTGACCTGCCGCTCTACTTCCCTCGGGACCAGCCCATGCTGACGTTCCAGTCCGTCTACCACTTCACCAACAGCGGGCAGCTCTATTCACAGGCCCAGAAGAACTACCCCTACAGCCCCCGCTGGGACGGCAACGAGATGGCAAAGAGAGCAAAGTAAGATTTATGTGACGCCGCCCCTTTAAATGTTGGCATATCAGCCTTGTTATGTAGCGACAACAACCTCTCCAGTAGAGGGCAACATAAGGGATGCATGCCACTGGGAAAGCTGGGTTCTAATCTCTGTGTTAAAGGGAACCTGTGCAGTCTGTGCAGGTGTGACCATACAGACTGCAACCATTGTTATGTATTGTCTCTGGAGAGATGTGTAATCAGACCTTTGTGTATGCTGTTAGTAGCAGCAGAACTGTGATGTATGGATTTAAATTCCAGGCTTGTACTGGGGCTGTGTCCTCACACTGCTGTGCTCTTTGGTCATTGTCCTTGGAGAGATGTGTAATCAGACCTTTGTGTATGTTGTTAGTAGCAGCAGGACTGTGATATATGGATTTATATTCCAGAATTGCAACTTCTACAAGTGCATTGGGGTGAGGGGATAAGTCTTCACACTGCTGTGCTCTGTGCTCTCTGAAGATAGTGGTAGGTATCGTTTCTTTGTGTGTGTTGTTAGTAGCAGCAGGACTGTGATATTTGGATTTATATTCCAGGATTGTATTGGAGGCGTGTCCTCACACTGCCGTGCTCTCTGCATTGATCTACTCCACAGTCCTCACCCTCTGCTCTGAGTGACTGCTGTAATGTGCAACCAGAAGCCTCAGAAAGCTCTTACTCAGGGCGGAGGGAAAGTGCTGTGGAGCTGCACAATGCACAGAGCACAGCAGTGTGAGGACACACCAGATGTTACAATCCTGAAATAATTAGGCAGTTTTCCTAGTTGTGATACTGATGGTTTGTCTTCAGTGCGGGTATAATTGTGTGATCACACAGGGGGCGCTGGAGCCCAGGGGTCATAGTGTCAGTGACCTCTGCCCTCGGGATGAGCTCCTATTATTTAGTAGGATTTCTATACTGGCAGGGAGGTTCCTCCGCTCGTGCGATGAAGCATCTGGATGTGATTTCGTGTCCCGGGACCCTGCGCCAGCAGACGGCACCCACATGGCCCGGCGCAGGGTCAGGAGCACATGGCGGTGCCCGCTGTATGTTATAGCCTGACCTGATCCTTATACACAGGGGGCACAACTTATCGGAACCTGATACCCGCGTCTCCTATGATCCCTGGAGATGAAGGCCTCCGACACGACTTTCGGATCAGGTCCTTAAAGGGGATGTCCTGTAACTAACATGTCTCACATCTGTGGACATCCAACACTCCATATATGTCATCTCCAGGGGTCCCAGTGTTGGGACAGGACAGGGGATTAGTCCTGATTGCTGGGGACCCTAGTGATCACAAGAATGGGGGGGACACATCATTAAGTCCAATCATTGTAAGGGGTGAGACCACCCAGAATAAGACCCTTATCCCTCTGACAGAGGGGTCCACACACCTAGGATGGGGGAGAAGTGATGGATTAGTGGGGGCTCACTCCCTGGGACCCCCCGAAATATCTTGAGCATGAATGACCTATCAGTCCCATAGAAGTGCATATAGGGGATATTCAAGGGGGCCCTTACCTGATTACTGGGGGGGTCCTTGTAGTCAGATCCCAGTGATCTGTCACTTATCCTGACATGAAGGGGTTAAAGGGAACCTTTCATCAGATTTTACCCCACTAAACTAACACCCCCCCCCCCCCCCCCCAGGTCAGGGATACATTGTCCTTTCTAGAGTTCCCTCTCATGTGACAATATGTAACTTCAGAAGTCCCTATCTTCTGTTCTGTGGCACCTAGAAACTTGCTGCTGGTGTCATTTTAAAGATAAGGATCTCATCGTCATGCTTCTCACATGGTTCATGGACATAGACGCAGTTAAATAATAGGCAGAAATTAGAAAAATGTTTAGCCTTGTGCAGTTCACATCCGAAAGAAGAGAATCTTATCTTAAATATGACCCCAGCACTATGTCTCTAGGTGCTATAGTACAGAAGGTGGGGTTTTTATTTGCAACCACCACCTTCATTCACTAAACTTGACTCATCTCAAATGAAAATGAAGTCATGAGACTTTGGAAGAGATTTTTTTTTTGTAAAGCAAAAGATGGAATTTTAGGTCATTTCATACTCTTCCTGATGGGGGCAAAACCTGGTGACAGGTTCCCTTTAAGCCCCCCGCCGCCCCCCCCCCCCCCCCCCCCCCCCGTGCTGACAAGTTGCGTCTGGTTGCACAGTATAATTACGCTGTGTTCTGGCAGCGCTATTTTAGCCGCCGCGTTCTGCCGCCTCCTAACTGGGGCAACGCTTTCCCTTCCAGAGCGGAGAAGAGGATTAGGCGGTAATTATATCTTCCTCATTGTGACACTGATCGCCGTCACCCATAATCCTCCACTTTACGTGACACTAATACCTCCTGTGTGCGCTCCGACGCCCCCGCTCTCTGCAAAAAACCAAAGTCGCTAAATGAGAAGTTATTTTCTTCCTGGGATTTTGCTTTTATTTGGTTTTTTGTATTTTGCAGCAGTAAGTCAGTGCGTTACCAGTGTGTATAGATGTGACCGGATATACATCACCCCAAGGTCCCCCAGGATCCGCCCACATATAGGGCTCTGTTCACACTAGTGACCGGGCCACCACTACTGTACACTATTCACTAACCCTTAACAATACCACTGCCCCAAAACTATACAGACTGCAGCCAGCGTTATGTACTGTACTCTGTGTGTGTTGTTAGTAGCATCAGGACTGTGATAGGTGGATTTATATTCCAGGATTGCACTAGGGGTGTATCATCTCACTGCTGTGCTCTGTGCTCTCTACAGCGACTGTTAGGTATTGTCACTGGAGGGATGTGTAATCAGACCTTCCTGTATGTTGTTAGTAGCAGCAGGACTGTGATAGATGGATTTACATTCCAGGATTTCACTAGGGGTGTATCCTCACACTGCTGTGCTCTATCCTCTCTACAGCGACTGTTAGGTATTGTCACTGGTGAGATGTGTAATCAGACCTTCCTGTATGTTGTTAGTAGCAGCAGGACTGTGATATATAGATTTATATTCCAGGATTGCACTAGAGGTGAAGGTGTCCTCACACTGCTGTGCTCTATCCTCTCTACAGCGAGTGTTATGTATTGTCCCTGGAGGAATGTGTAATCATACCTTTACGTTGTAAGTATATATGTTGTTAGTAGCAGCCAAGTGTACTGGGGGTTTTTCCTCACACTGCTGTGCTCTGCTAAACATATACTTGCCTCTGCTCTGAGTAAAAGCTGTAGCAGGCTTCTATTCAGACATGACAGCAATCGAAAGGGGCTGTGGAGAATAAGAGCACAGCAGTGTGAGGACCCACCGCCAGTACAATCTGATTACACACTTCAGGGTCAATACCTAACACTGACTGCAGAGAGAACAGCAGTGTGAGGACACACTCCCAGTGTAATCCTGGAATATACATCCATATATCACAGGCCTGCTGCTACTAACAACATACACAAAGGTCTGATTACACATCTCGCCAGGGACAATGACCCACAGACTGGCTGCAGAGAGGACACTCAACCTTGTGACCAAAGGATGACCTGGATCTCCATGGATAAGGTGCAAGGTGTTTGCCTTTACAGACCCGGATGGGATCCTGCAGTGGCTTTACAGGGGTGTATTTTCCCCCAGCGCAGCTGTGCAGCCCCTCGGGCGGGGGAGGGGGGGGGTCATTGCTCCCGTTTTGCACTTTTTGTCTCTTGTGCCGGTTTCTCCTCCTGTTCGTTCTCCTTCTCTTGCCGTGACTTGTCCCAGGACCTGGAAAACTTGTTTGTGCTTCCACCTAACACCCAAAACAACCTGTTCTTGGCCGGGTGACAGGAGGGATCGCCCCGTCCCCGCTGCCTTGTTTATCACAGCTGCTTTTATGGGCTGGTTTGTTTGTGTTCAGCTCCCAGGAACTCACCTTTGGACTGGGTTTGGGGGGGCCCCACCTCCGCCCCGAGCTCTTCTTAATGTCACAGACATCTGATCTCCGGGAATTTTTATATCTGATCGTTGGGAGAAGGAAAAACAACTTGTGATTCCAGGTAGAATCTGGCAGTGACAGGGGGGGGAATCGTCCCTGGATTCTGGTTGTCAATAAAGCTTGGAACTCTTAAAGGAATTCTCCATGTATAAATGAATCCCTCTTTATCACTGCACGTTGTTATACCGCTATAAGAACACATGCTGGACTGACTGAATGCAGCGGCTTGGGATGTAGATGGTAAGTATTGTCACAGCGCGGCGCTCACGTCCCGGGTCACACCCGCCCAGCAGTGACATCTACCGCCATTTGTCAGTTTTTGATTAACTAGACTTTGTGCAAGACGCCAATTCCCAGTTCTAATACATAAACTGCATTGAACTAATTATGTATTTAGGTTACGTTACAAAAAAACACTGTAGTCCCAGCCAAAGATCTGACCCAGAGGCTAGAACCGGCACCGGAGCCCTGCACGCTAAGGGTTAATAGTCATAGATATACAGTCTAACTATAGTCACACTACACCAGGGGAAGACCCTACTCAGGACCAGAGCAGGGACTGACACGAACACTATGAGGTCCTTACACCGGGGACGATATAGTATCACTGCAATACTCATCATAACCCCCGTAATGTCCCGACCATAACCCCCAGAATGTCCCGACCGTAACCCCCACAATATCCCGATCGTAACCCCCACAATGTCCCGACCGTAACCCCCAGAATGTCCTGACCGTAACCCCTATAATGTCCCGACCGCAACCCCCCAAATAACCTGCCCGTAACCCCCGCAATGGCCCAACTATACTGGAACATGAGGAGCAGAGAACGTGAACAAAAAGAGGAAAATAACCCGACACAATGAGGAAGAAAACCGCCCTGTGGATACATAAAATATTTCCAGTCTATCACATTATTATGTAAATGCTCCATAGCTGCAAGATATTTCTACAGAGATCTATAGGGAGAACACGGCTGATATATACTAATACTAATCTATAGCTGTACTAATGCCTGGAGCCCTGCAGAAGTCACTACTATAATACTGCCCCCTATGTACAGGGATATAGCTACTATAATACTGCCCCCTATGTACATGGATATAACTACTATAATACTGCCCCCTATGTACAGGAATATAACTACTATAATACTGCCCCCTATGTACAGGAATATAACTACTATAATACTGCCCCCTATGTACAAGAATATAACTACTATAATACTGCCCCCTATGTACAGGAATATAACTACTATAATACTGCCCCCTATGTACAAGAATATAACTACTATAATACTGCCCCCTATGTACAGGAATATAACTACTATAATACTGCCCCCTATGTACAGGGATATAACTACTATAATACTGCCCCCTATGTACAGGAATATAACTACTATAATACTGCCCCCTATGTACAAGAATATAACTACTATAATACTGCCCCCTATGTACAGGAATATAACTACTATAATACTGCCCCCTATGTACAAGAATATAACTACTATAATACTGCCCCCTATGTACAAGAATATAACTACTATAATACTGCCCCCTATGTACAAGAATATAACTACTATAATACTGCCCCCTATGTACAGGAATATAACTACTATAATACTGCCCCCTATGTACAAGAATATAACTACTATAATACTGCCCCCTATGTACAGGAATATAACTACTATAATACTGCCCCCTATGTACAGGAATATAACTACTATAATACTGCCCCCTATGTACAGGAATATAACTACTATAATACTGCCCCCTATGTACAAGAATATAACTACTATAATACTGTCCCCTATGTACAGGAATATAACTACTACAATACTGCCCCCTATGTACAGGAATATAACTACTATAATACTGCCCCCTATGTACAAGAATATAACTACTATAATACTGCCCTCTATGTACAGGAATATAACTACTATAATACTGCCCCCTATGTACAAGAATATAACTACTATAATACTGCCCCCTATGTACAAGAATATAACTACTATAATACTGCCCCCTATGTACAAGAATATAACTACTATAATACTGCCCCCTATGTACAGGAATATAACTACTATAATACTGCCCCCTATGTACAGGAATATAACTACTATAATACTGCCCCCTATGTACAGGAATATAACTACTATAATACTGCCCCCTATGTACAAGAATATAACTACTATAATACTGTCCCCTATGTACAGGAATATAACTACTACAATACTGCCCCCTATGTACAGGAATATAACTACTATAATACTGCCCCCTATGTACAAGAATATAACTACTATAATACTGCCCCCTATGTACAGGAATATAACTACTATAATACTGCCCCCTGTGTACAGGAATATAACTACTATAATACTGCCTCCTATGTACAAGAATATAACTACTATAATACTGCCCCCTATGTACAGGAATATAACTACTATAATACTGCCCCCTATGTACAGGAATATAACTACTATAATACTGCCCCCTATGTACAAGAATATAACTACTATAATACTGCCCCCTATGTACAGGAATATAACTACTATAATACTGCCCCCTATGTACAAGAATATAACTACTATAATACTGCCCCCTATGTACAGGAATATAACTACTATAATACTGCCCCCTATGTACAGGAATATAACTACTATAATACTGCCCCCTATGTACAAGAATATAACTACTATAATACTGCCCCTATGTACAGGAATATAACTACTATAATACTGCCCCTATGTACAAGAATATAACTACTATAATACTGCCCCCTATGTACAAGAATATAACTACTATAATACTGCCCCCTATGTACAAGAATATAACTACTATAATACTGCCCCCTGTGTACAAGAATATAACTACTATAATACTGCCCCCTATGTACAAGAATATAACTACTATAATACTGCCCCCTATGTACAAGAATATAACTACTATAATACTGCCCCCTATGTACAAGAATATAACTACTATAATACTGCCCCCTATGTACAGGAATATAACTACTATAATACTGCCCCTATGTACAGGAATATAACTACTATAATACTGCCTCCTATGTACAGGAATATAACTACTATAATACTGCCCCCTATGTACAGGAATATAACTACTATAATACTGCCCCCTATGTACAAGAATATAACTGCTATAATACTGCCCCTATGTACAGGAATATAACTGCTATAATACTGCCCCCTATGTACAGGAATATAATTACTATAATACTGCCCCCTATGTACAGGATTATAACTACTATAGTACTGCCCCCTATGTACAGGAATATAACTACTATAATACTGCCCCCTATGTACAGGAATATAACTACTATAATACTACCCCCTATGTACAGGAATATAACTACTATAATACTGCCCCCTATGTACAGGATTATAACTGCTATAATACTACCCCCTATGTACAGGAATATAACTACTATAATACTGCCCCCATGTACAGGAATATAACTACTATAATACTGCCCCCTATGTACAGGAATATAACTACTATAATACTGCCCCCTATGTACAGGAATATAACTACTATAATACTGCCCCCCATGTACAGGAATATAACTACTATAGTACTGCCCCCTATGTACAGGAATATAACTACTATAATACTGCCCCCTATGTACAAGAATATAACTACTATAATACTGCCCCCTATGTACAAGAATATAACTGCTATAATACTGCCCCTATGTACAGGAATATAACTGCTATAATACTGCCCCCTATGTACAAGAATATAACTACTATAATACTGCCCCCTATGTACAAGAATATAACTGCTATAATACTGCCCCTATGTACAGGAATATAACTGCTATAATACTGCCCCCTATGTACAGGAATATAATTACTATAATACTGCCCCCTATGTACAGGATTATAACTACTATAGTACTGCCCCCTATGTACAGGAATATAACTACTATAATACTGCCCCCTATGTACAGGAATATAACTACTATAATACTACCCCCTATGTACAGGAATATAACTACTATAATACTGCCCCCTATGTACAGGAATATAACTACTATAATACTGCCCCCTATGTACAAGAATATAACTACTATAATACTGCCCCCTATGTACAGGAATATAACTACTATAATACTGCCCCCTATGTACAAGAATATAACTACTATAATACTGCCCCCTATGTACAGGAATATAACTACTATAATACTGCCCCCTATGTACAGGAATATAACTACTATAATACTGCCCCCTATGTACAAGAATATAACTACTATAATACTGCCCCTATGTACAGGAATATAACTACTATAATACTGCCCCCTATGTACAAGAATATAACTACTATAATACTGCCCCCTATGTACAAGAATATAACTACTATAATACTGCCCCCTATGTACAAGAATATAACTACTATAATACTGCCCCCTATGTACAAGAATATAACTACTATAATACTGCCCCCTATGTACAAGAATATAACTACTATAATACTGCCCCCTATGTACAAGAATATAACTACTATAATACTGCCCCCTATGTACAAGAATATAACTACTATAATACTGCCCCCTATGTACAGGAATATAACTACTATAATACTGCCCCTATGTACAGGAATATAACTACTATAATACTGCCTCCTATGTACAGGAATATAACTACTATAATACTGCCCCCTATGTACAGGAATATAACTACTATAATACTGCCCCCTATGTACAAGAATATAACTGCTATAATACTGCCCCTATGTACAGGAATATAACTGCTACAATACTGCCCCCTATGTACAGGAATATAATTACTATAATACTGCCCCCTATGTACAGGATTATAACTACTATAATACTGCCCCCTATGTACAGGAATATAACTGCTATAATACTACCCCCTATGTACAGGAATATAACTACTATAATACTACCCCCTATGTACAGGAATATAACTACTATAATACTGCCCCCTATGTACAGGAATATAACTACTATAATACTGCCCCCTATGTACAGGAATATAACTACTATAATACTGCCCCCTATGTACAGGAATATAACTGCTATAATACTGCCCCCTATGTACAGGAATATAACTACTATAATACTGCCCCCTGTGTACAGGAATATAACTACTATAATACTGCCCCCTATGTACAAGAATATAACTGCTATAATACTGCCCCTATGTACAGGAATATAACTACTATAATACTGCCCCCTATGTACAGGATTATAACTACTATAGTACTGCCCCCTATGTACAGGAATATAACTACTATAATACTGCCCCCTATGTACAGGAATATAACTACTATAATACTACCCCCTATGTACAGGAATATAACTACTATAATACTGCCCCCTATGTACAAGAATATAACTACTATAATACTGCCCCCTATGTACAAGAATATAACTACTATAATACCTCCCCTATGTACAAGAATATAACTACTATAATACTGCCTCCTATGTACAAGAATATAACTACTATAATACTGCCCCCTATGTACAGGAATATAACTACTATAATACTGCTCCCTATGTACAAGAATATAACTGCTATAATACTGCCCCTATGTACAGGAATATAACTACTATAATACTGCCCCCTATGTACAAGAATATAACTGCTATAATACTGCCCCCTATGTACAAGAATATAACTGCTATAATACTGCCCCTATGTACAGGAATATAACTACTATAATACTGCCCCCTATGTACAGGAATATAATTACTATAATACTGCCCCCTATGTACAGGATTATAACTACTATAGTACTGCCCCCTATGTACAGGAATATAACTACTATAATACTGCCCCCTATGTACAGGAATATAACTACTATAATACTACCCCCTATGTACAGGAATATAACTACTATAATATTGCCCCCTATGTACAGGAATATAACTACTATAATACTACCCCCTATGTACAGGAATATAACTACTATAATACTGCCCCCTATGTACAGGAATATAACTACTATAATACCTCCCCTATGTACAAGAATATAACTGCTATAATACTGCCTCCTATGTACAAGAATATAACTGCTATAATACTGCCCCCTATGTACAAGAATATAACTGCTATAATACTGCCCCTATGTACAAGAATATAGGGGCAGTATTATAGCAGTTATATTCTTGTACATAGGGGGCAGTATTATAGCAGTTATATTCTTGTACATAGGGGGCAGTATTATAGTAGTTATATTCCTGTACATAGGGGCAGTATTATAGTAGTTATGTACAAGAATATAACTACTATAATACTGCCCCCTATGTACAAGAATATAACTACTATAATACTGCCCCCTATGTACAAGAATATAACTACTATAATACTGCCCCCTATGTACAAGAATATAACTACTATAATACTGCCCCCTATGTACAAGAATATAACTACTATAATACTGCCCCCTATGTACAAGAATATAACTACTATAATACTGCCCCCTATGTACAGGAATATAACTACTATAATACTGCCCCTATGTACAAGAATATAACTACTATAATACTGCACCTATGTACAGGAATGTAACTACTATAATACTGCCCCCTATGTACAGGAATATAACTACTATAATACTGCCCCCTATGTACAGGAATATAACTACTATAATACTGCCCCCTATGTACAGGAATGTAACTACTATAATACTGCCCCCTATGTACAAGAATATAACTACTATAATACTGCCCCCTATGTACAAGAATATAACTACTATAATACTGCCCCCTATGTACAAGAATATAACTACTATAATACTGCCCCCTATGTACAGGAATATAACTACTATAATACTGCCCCCTATGTACAGGAATATAACTACTATAATACTGCCCCCTATGTACAAGAATATAACTACTATAATACTGCCCCCTATGTACAGGAATATAACTACTATAATACTGCCCCCTATGTACAGGAATATAACTACTATAATACTGCCCCCTATGTACAAGAATATAACTACTATAATACTGCCCCCTATGTACAGGAATATAACTACTATAATACTGCCCCCTATGTACAAGAATATAACTACTATAATACTGCCCCCTATGTACAGGAATATAACTACTATAATACTGCCCCCTATGTACAAGAATATAACTACTATAATACTGCCCCCTATGTACAGGAATATAACTACTATAATACTGCCCCCTATGTACAGGAATATAACTACTATAATACTGCCCCCTATGTACAAGAATATAACTACTATAATACTGCCCCCTATGTACAGGAATATAACTACTATAATACTGCCCCCTATGTACAAGAATATAACTACTATAATACTGCCTCCTATGTACAAGAATATAACTACTATAATACTGCCCCCTATGTACAGGAATATAACTACTATAATACTGCCTCCTATGTACAAGAATATAACTACTATAATACTGCCCCCTATGTACAGGAATATAACTACTATAATACTGCCCCTATGTACAGGAATATAACTACTATAATACTGCCCCCTATGTACCAGAATATAACTACTATAATACTGCCCCCTATGTACAAGAATATAACTGCTATAATACTGCCCCTATGTACAGGAATATAACTACTATAATACTGCCCCCTATGTACCAGAATATAACTACTATAATACTGCCCCCTATGTACAAGAATATAACTACTATAATACTGCCCCTATGTACAAGAATACAACTACTATAATACTGCCCCCTATGTATAAGAATATAACTACTATAATACCGCCCCCTATGTACAGGAATATAACTACTATAATACTGCCCCCTATGTACAAGAATATAACTACTATAATACTGCCCCCTATGTATGTTAGTAGCTATTAGTACATTCGTGTCTTTGATGTGAGATTATGAGTGCGGTGACAAGGTGCGGGTATGGACGGTATTTCGGGTGGTGGAGTCCTCATTAATGTGAGCTGCGCTCGGGTGAGTCAACTCCTTATTTCAGGTGCTCCGGGGATTATCGCCGTTTACTGCTCTTAATCCTGTTATTACAAGGTGGAAATACTTCTGTCTCACAAATCTGTAATTCTCCTTATTAATGTGACACCGCACTCTGTTACCCTGATGAGCAGGTGGAGGACGTCTTCAATCTGACGGGGTGGTTCTTGTCGCCGCTGTGAGGATGTAGGATCATATCATAGATTTGGGCTGTGCAGCCCGGTGGCGGTATGTTGTATGTCTCTGCCACAGCTTGATCGCCTGGTTATTATGCGCATAGCAGTCCCAACTCTTTCCTAACGGCAGGGTCGGGGGGGATTGTAAATTGACCTGGTAGGATTTCTACTTTTTGGAGCCTTCAACAATCTAGTCTCAGCGTTGTCTTGTCACATGGGTCATCTAGAGCTGTGGAAAAAAGGAGAAGAGGGATCCTGGCTTTGTTAAATGGTTCTTGGGCTCCTCGTGGGCGGAGCTTACATCTACTACTTGCACTATTTATAATTTCTCTAAGCGGGGGCGGGCTCAGCCCTCTGGTCTAGCAGCAGGTGGACACTCAGACCCAGGATTATAGAAGTAGGTGGAGTCTATTACTCATTAACTCACTAGTTGGTCACATGAACATGATAGAGGTGATGATGTCAGTGGACTCCGCCCACTCTGCCATTTCCTTTCTGATCCCTGACCCTATTTTTGTCTCTTTTCAGGTCGTATTTCAGGAGTTTCGTTCCTCAGTTCCAAGAAGCTGCATTCGCCAATGGGAAGCTGTAACTCGGGAGGCGGAGTATAGCGACCCCTCCCCCTCCCAGGATCCTCAGCCAAGAACTTTTTGTTAAAAAAAAATTTAAAAAATGTAAAATAAAAAAGTCAAAACCATCAAGGTATCTCCGACTCCTTAAATCTCCAACCCCCAACCCCCCCCCCCCGCCCTCTGCAATTGGGGGAGTTGACGGACCCCCATGGTGAGCACAAGAAGACCCCACCAGGCCCCCGTAGGCTTCTGTCTATCCCTCCGACAGATCTGTTACATCAGCAGGAACATCTGAGAAGCTTCTGCTGAAATTTGCCCGAATTTCTGTAGAATTTCTCGTCCTGACGATGCAGATTTTTTGAGATAGGAAGTCGTGAAATTCCGTCTTTTAATTGTTTTTTTTTTAATTTCCTGTAATGAAAATGTTTTAGCTTGTTGTCCTTGATGACTGGACGTTGGTGCACAAAATCTTGAAATGTCCTTTCTAGAATTCCCTCATTTATGTGAAATCTCACCCATTTACCTATCAAAAATCTCCTCCAATGTCACTTAAATGTGACTCTCTTCATCCTTTTTCATATGAAATGAGTCAAGTTTAGTGGTTGCAGTGGTAGGGTCAATTCAGAAGCCACTTTCTTCTCTTCTGTAGCACCTAGAAACACGCTGCTGGTGTCATATTAAAGAATCTTTATATTTTGGATGGTTTGGACTGGACATTTAGGGAGAAAATGGATCTTTATTTACAGCTCATAAGGTCTTTAGCTGCCTGTATCTCCAGTCCACAAGGCCATACGTCTCAAGTGATCTGAAAGACGAGATTCTTCGCTTTAAAATGCCACAAGCAGCCTGTTTCTAGGTGCTATGGAACAGAAGATAGGGGCTTCTGAATTAACACTTTACTACAGCCACTGAACCTCATCTCATGTGATAATAATGTGAGAAGAGTCATATTTGCCCGAATTTGGGGGGAGATTGTTTTTAGGAGATTTTTTATTTCACATAAAAGAGGGAAATCTAGAATGGAAATTTTATCCCCTATCTGTGGGGGAATATAATGGCGCTATATAGATAAACATTATTATTATTTGGGGGCTGGGAGTTTGTTAGGGTAAACCCTGGTGACAGGTTCCCTTTAAGATTTTGGATGCTTTATAGGCTCCCGCAGTGTTGTGGTTGCATAGGACATCCCCTAAGGCGATGGAGACCAACAGTTAGGCTGCGTTCACACCTTGCGTTTTGTTTGCGTTGACGTTTTGAAATGCAATACAACAGCGGAGGTGAGGAGATTTGCTGTTAACATTTGTGTTTAAAGGGCATTTACCAAATGAGCCTGAGGGGCTCCAGGCTCCATTAGCAGCTATGGAGCCTGGAGCCCCTCAGGCTCATTTGCATACAGTCCTTCATCCTGGTAAATGCCCATTAAAAGACACTATGTTAACACACATATGAACTGTGTGTTAACATGTTGTAAACACAAATGTTAACAGCAATGTCATTAGGCAAAATTCCCCTTTGCTGTGGTAATGCGTTTCAAAGCACAGTGTGAACGCCCAATGCCCATAAGGGAGACCCAAACATATGAGGCTCACATGTCACTTTGTTTTATTATCATAAAAGTTCTAGAATAATGGTCCACAATGGTTCTGGAAACAATAGAATCAGTAAGATCAGTCAACAGCATCTGCCCTACTTGTTGATGGTTTCCAGGTTAAAACCCAATGTTCTTTCTGCACCACAGGCTGCATGAGAGTAATCAGAAGATATCCCTGAGAGGGCGGATGCTGAGGATAGTCAGGAGGAGGCGACCGGTCAGGTACACGCGCCCCGGCCCTGGCTCATTAAACCCTATTGAGTGCGCGTCCCTTTAATTACCGCCTGTAATGTGCACAAACACCTGCACCTCTCACACCCAGACACAATTATCCTAATAAATCCACTTTACTGATCCTCAGATCCTCCCCCGCCACCCCACAGCGACCTCAGCAAAGCACAGGAGACCTTTCTGCTCCATACTGTATATACAGCCACCACTAGGGGGAGCTCAGGAGATTACTATATAGTGTATATACAGCCACCACTAGGGGGAGCTCAGGAGATTACTACATACTGTATATACAGCCACCACTAGGGGGAGCTCAGGAGATTACTACATACTGTATATACAGCCACCACTAGGGGGAGCTAAGGAGATTACTGCATACTGTATATACACCACCACTAGGGGGAGCTCAGGAGATTACTACATATTGTAAATACAGCCACCACTAGGGGGAGCTCAGGAGATTACTACATACTGTATATACAGCCACCACTAGGAGGAGCTCAGGAGATTACTACATACTGTACATACAGCCACCACTAGGGGGAGCTCAGGAGATTACTACATACTGTATATACAGCCACCACTAGGGGGAGCTCAGGAGATTACTGCATACTGTATATACACCACCACTAGCTCAGGAGATTACTACATACTGTATATACAGCCACCACTAGGGGGAGCTCAGGAGATTACTATATACTGTATATACAGCCACCACTAGGGGTAGCTCAGGAGATTACTACATACTGTATATACAGCCACCACTAGGGGGAGCTCAAGAGATTACTATATAGTGTATATACAGCCACCACTAGGGGGAGCTCAGGAGATTACTACATACTGTACATACAGCCACCACTAGGGGGAGCTCAGGAGATTACTACATACTGTATATACAGCCACCACTAGGGGGAGCTCAGGAGATTACTGCATACTGTATATACACCACCACTAGGGGGAGCTCAGGAGATTACTACATACTGTATATACAGCCACCACTAGGGGGAGCTCAGGAGATTACTATATACTGTATATACAACCACCACTAGGGGGAGCTCAGGAGATTACTACATACTGTGTATACAGCCACCACTAGGGGGAGCTCAGGAGATTACTACATACTGTATGTACAGCCACCACTAGGGGGAGCTCAGGAGATTACTACATACTGTATATACAGCCACCACTAGGGGGAGCTCAAGAGATTACTATATAGTGTATATACAGCCACCACTAGGGGGAGCTCAGGAGATTACTACATACTGTATATACAGCCACCACTAGGGGGAGCTAAGGAGATTACTACATACTGTATATACACCACCACTAGGGGGAGCTCAGGAGATTACTACATATTGTAAATACAGCCACCACTAGGGGGAGCTCAGGAGATTACTACATACTGTATATACAGCCACCACTAGGAGGAGCTCAGGAGATCACTACATAGTGTATATACAGCCACCACTAGGGGGAGCTCAAGAGATTACTACATACTGTATATACAGCCACCACTAGGGGGAGCTCAGGAGATTACTACATACTGTATATACACCACCACTAGGGGGAGCTCAGGAGATTACTACATACTGTATATACACCACCACTAGGGGGAGCTCAGGAGATTACTACATACTGTATATACAGCCACCACTAGGGGGAGCTCAGGAGATTACTACATACTGTATATACAGCCACCACTAGGGGGGGCTCAGGAGATTACTACATACTGTACATACAGCCACCACTAGGGGGAGCTCAGGAGATTACTACATACTGTATATACAGCCACCACTAGGGGGAGCTCAGGAGATTACTGCATACTGTATATACACCACCACTAGGGGGAGCTCAGGAGATTACTACATACTGTATATACAGCCACCACTAGGGGAAGCTCAGGAGATTACTATATACTGTATTTACAGCCACCACTAGGGGGAGCTCAGGAGATTACTACATACTGTATATACCGCCACCACTAGGAGGAGCTCAGGAGGAACTATATACTGTATATACAGCCACCACTAGGAGGAGCTCAGGAGATTACTACATACTGTATATACAGCCACCACTAGGAGGAGCTCAGGAGATTACTACATACTGTATATACAGCCACTACTAGGGGGAGCTCAGGAGATTACTACATACTGTATATACAGCCACCACTAGGGGGAGCTCAGGAGATTACTACATACTGTATATACAGTCACCACTAGGGGGAGCTCAGGGGATTACTACATACTGTATATACAGCCACCACTAGGGGGAGCCCAGGAGATTACTACATACTGTATATAAAGCCACCACTAGGGGGAGCCCAGGAGATTACTATATACTGTATGTACAGCCACCACTAGGGGGAGCTCAGGAGATTACTATATACTGTATGTACAGCCACCACTAGGGGGAGCTCAGGAGATTACTACATACTGTATATACAGCCACCACTAGGGGGATCACAGGAGATTACTATATACTGTATGTACAGCCACCACTAGGGGGAGCACAGGAGATTACTACATACTGTATACAGCCACCACTAGGGGGAGCTCAGGAGATTACTACATACTGTATATACAGCCACCACTAGGGGGAGCTCAGGAGATTACTGCATACTGTATGTACAGCCACCACTAGGGGGAGCTCAGGAGATTACTATATACTGTATGTACAGCCACCACTAGGGGGAGCTCAGGAGATTACTATATACTGTATATACAGCCACCACTAGGGGGAGCTCAGGAGATTTCTATATACTGTATATACAGCCACCACTAGGGGGAGCTCAGGAGATTTCTATATACTGTATATACAGCCACCACTAGGGGGAGCTCAGGAGATCCTCCTGCGCCATCTTCTACATTGACAGGTGATGCACATGGAGTGGTAGTCATCCTTATAAATGTCGGCAGTCCTCTCTGCGGGAGGTCGCTCATCCCCTTTATGAGGCCTATGAGTTACACATTGATGCTCGTATCTCGTTTACAGCCTCCATGATGACTGTCCTCCCTGAATCCTGCCTCCGGATGACCGGATCACATCCTCTGCCCGTCCTTCTCTTGGGGATTGTATTAGATCTCTATGACCTTTCCAATGTGGCCGCCTCCGTGGTTGTCACTCAGCTTTGCCATTAATTAGTGAACCTCCCTATGTGACCCTGCCCCCGCCAGAGAAATAGAGCTATAACCTTCAAGGTCATCGACCACCAGGATGAAGGACTGTATGCAAATTAGCCTGAGGGGCTCCAGGCTCCATATGTATTAATGGAACCTGGAGCCCCTCAGGCTCATTAGCATATAGTCCTTCATCCTGGTGGTAGATGTCCTTTAATATAACTTAAAGGAATTTTCCACTTTCTTTCCTGCAGAGTCCCATAGACAGATATAACGTCATTAACCAGTGAATGACTAGAACATTTCTAACTCCTTTACTTCTATCCATTCTATAGTTCACGACCCATTCTGAGAAAGTGACAACCAATATGGCCGCCTTATGGGACCCATCATATAAGGAGCAGCGTAGCATCCCTTACACATATGACAGGTAACGGATCCATAGGCAGCAGCTTGCTGATGGTTTCCATAGCTCTGCTACATCTAAGACCTTTATGTGTGTAATACAGGGTCACACTGGGACAGCGCCTCTCCCTAATAAACGTCACATCTGTCTCTTCCGTGGCATCAGCGTCACCCACATCCCCGGTCGCCGCTTCTCTGGCAATTAACGCTCCATTAGACGGATAATTATTCCTCATTACTGGGGATTTATGGAGCCGGAGCGGAACCGATGTGCAAACTGCAACATTGTAACAGAAACCCTCCTTCTATTCTGTATGCAGCCTGCAGTGTAAAGCATGGGGGGCGCCGCCATGGCTCCATCCTTAATCCATCATCTCCACCTATATGTAGCAGAGTGGGGTTTGTCGCCTGTTGCAGCTTTTGCTGTCGTTACAGATGATGTAGTGCCAGGCAGGACACACTCAGCTCTGCTACATCACATCGTCCTGACTCTTCTCAGCTCTTATGTGTAGAAATCACTGCTTTGTCTACCTGGAAACCATCAAGAAGCTGCAGGGCCCCAATTATAGCATATCAGGGGAAAAGAAGTCACCAGGGGGGGGAGGGGGGGACCGCCTGTCTGTATCCAATCAAATGACAGCGTCTGAAAACCATCACAAAACCTGTCACTAAAGGGTTAAGAGATTGTGACTGTTTCTTCTGATTCAAATGTAACAGATTCCAGCAGAACAGTTACAGGATACATTTCCCTGGACGGAACCTCCCTGCTTTACACTGCAGCCGCCATCCAGAGGACAATGGGAAGAAGGTTTAAGCAACAAACTTTATTCGTAACTGACAGATGGACAATACAGCGGCGACTACTCGCCAGCCATCAGCGCGTGTCACAAGGGGCTCAGTTACAATCAGCGCATGTGACGCTCGCAGCTCCGACCGCCGCCTCGCAGGATTGACTGGCGGATTAGGTGAATTACACAAACAAGTTTTTCCAGCTAATGGACAAGTTGTGACACAGAGACAAAATAAATCCCACGTTCCAGACACAGAGACCAAAGAGGTTTCTCCTTGAAGTGAAGGATTTACAGCATTTAATGTCACAAAGGAATCCGGAGAGCGTCAGCGGGTGCCCTGTGTACAGCATAGCCACTGCACCAGCAGCAGAATAGTGAGTGCAGCTCTGGAGTATAATACAGGATGTAACTCAGGATCAGTACAGGATAAGTAATGTCATGTATGTACACAGTGATTGTACCAGCAGCAGAATAGTGAGTGCAGCTCTGGAGTATAATACAGGATGTAACTCAGGATCAGTACAGGATAAGTAATGTCATGTATGTACACAGTGACTGCACCAGCAGCAGAATAGTGAGTACAGCTCTGGAGTATAATACAGGATGTAACTCAGGATCAGTACAGGATAAGTAATGTCATGTATGTACACAGTGACTGCACCCGCAGCAGAATAGTGAGTGCAGCTCTGGGGTATAATACAGGATGTAACTCAGGATCAGTACAGGATAAGTAATGTCATGTATGTACACAGTGACTGCACCGGCAGCAGAATAGTGAGTGCAGCTCTGGGGTATAATACAGGATGTAACTCAGGATCAGTACAGGATAAGTAATGTCATGTATGTACACAGTGACTGCACCAGCAGCAGAATAGTGAGTGCAGCTCTGGAGTATAATACAGGATGTAACTCAGGATCAGTACAGGATAAGTATTGTCATGTATGTACAGTGACTGCACCAGCAGCAGAATAGTGAGTGCAGCTCTGGGGTATAATACTGGATGTAACTCAGGATCAGTACAGGATAAGTATTGTCATGTATGTACAGTGACTGCACCAGCAGCAGAATAGTGAGTGCAGCTCTGGAGTATAATACAGGATGTAACTCAGGATCAGTACAGGATAAGTAATGTCATGTATGTACACAGTGACTGCACCAGCAGCAGAATAGTGAGTGCAGCTCTGGAGTATAATACAGGATGTAACTCAGGATCAGTACAGGATAAGTAATGTCATGTATGTACACAGTGACTGCACCAGCAGCAGAATAGTGAGTGCAGCTCTGGAGTATAATACAGGATGTAACTCAGGATCAGTACAGGATAAGTAATGTCATGTATGTACACAGTGACTGCACCAGCAGCAGAATAGTGAGTGCAGCTCTGGAGTATAATACAGGATGTAACTCAGGATCAGTACAGGATAAGTAATGTCATGTATGTACACAGTGACTGCACCAGCAGCAGAATAGTGAGTGCAGCTCTGGAGTATAATACAGGATGTAACTCAGGGTCAGTACAGGATAAGTAATGTCATGTATGTACACAGTGACTGCACCAGCAGCAGAATAGTGAGTGCAGCTCTGGGGTATAATACAGGATGTAACTCAGGATCAGTACAGGATAAGTAATGTCATGTATGTACACAGTGACTGCAGCAGCAGCAGAATAGTGAGTGCAGCTCTGGAGTATAATACAGGATGTAACTCAGGATCAGTACAGGATAAGTAATGTCATGTATGTACACAGTGACTGCACCAGCAGCAGCAGAATAGTGAGTGCAGCTCTGGGGTATAATACAGGATGTAACTCAGGATCAGTACAGGATAAGTAATGTCATGTATGTACACAGTAACTGCACCAGCAGCAGAATAGTGAGTGCAGCTCTGGGGTATAATACAGGATGTAACTCAGGATCAGTACAGGATAAGTAATGTCATGTATGTACACAGTGACTGCACCAGCAGCAGAATAGTGAGTGCAGTTCTGGGGTATAATACAGGATGTAACTCAGGATCAGTACAGGATAAGTAATGTCATGTATGTACACAGTGACTGCACCAGCAGCAGAATAGTGAGTGCAGCTCTGGGGTATAATACAGGATGTAACTCAGGATCAGTACAGGATAAGTAATGTCCTATAGGTGCAGGGCACCTATAGTCACCCTGCCAGCGGGCACACACTACTGTCACTCCTGGATACAATGCAGAGGACATCCTCTTCAGTCAAGTGGGAGGGGCTTGAGTTGCCTTCTCTAGTATTTGGTTTCCAAAACCCATCCAGCTCTGCTACACGTGTTTTATCCGTAGACCTTCCCTACCCCTGATCCAGGTGAAGATGGAGGGTGGAGGAGACGCTCGGCTCTGCTACATCCCCTGGATCACATGAGGTGATGACCCCTGGCACTAGTCATGCAGAGAAGTCCCCGGCAGGACCCTCCTCTACAGTCTTCCTCTTTCCACTGGTGGTTTTCACAATTGTCCCTTTGATTCTAACACTGGGATTTATTAAAGGGGAACAAGCCTGCGTCTGCGTAATTATACATCAAAGACTTAATGGCGTCCTTCATCACAGCTCATTACCAGGGAGGACATCCTCTAATATACCCCAGAGCTGCACTCACTATTCTGCTGGTGCAGTCACTGTACATACATGACATTACTTATCCTGTACTGATCCCGAGTTACATCCTGTATTATACCCCAGAGCTGCACTCACTATTCTGCTGCTGGTGCAGTCACTGTGTACATACATGACATTACTTATCCTGTACTGATCCTGAGTTACATCATGTATTATACCCCAGAGCTGCACTCACTATTCTGCTGCTGGTGCAGTCACTGTGTACATACATGACATTACTTATCCTGTACTGATCCTGAGTTACACCCTGTATTATACTCCAGAGCTGCACTCACTATTCTGCTGCTGGTACAGTCACTGTACATACATGACATTACTTATCCTGTACTGATCCTGAGTTACATCCTGTATTATACTCCAGAGCTGCACTCACTATTCTGCTGCTGGTGCAGTCACTGTGTACATACATGACATTACTTATCCTGTACTGATCCTGAGTTACATCCTGTATTATACCCCAGAGCTGCACTCACTATTCTGCTGGTGCAGTCACTGTGTACATACATGACATTACTTATCCTGTACTGATCCTGAGCTACATCCTGTATTATACTCCAGAGCTGCACTCACTATTCTGCTGCTGGTGCAGTCACTGTGTACATACATGACATTACTTATCCTGTACTGATCCTGAGTTACATCCTGTATTATACCCCAGAGCTGCACTCACTATTCTGCTGCTGGTGCAGTCAATGTGTACATACATGACATTACTTATCCTGTACTGATCCTGAGTTACATCATGTTTTATACCCCAGAGCTGCACTCACTATTCTTCTGCTGGTGCAGTCACTGTGTACATACATGACATTACTTATCCTGTACTGATCCTGAGTTACATCCTGTATTATACTGCAGAGCTGCACTCACTATTCTGCTGCTGGTGCAGTCACTGTGTACATACATGACATTACTTATCCTGTACTGATCCTGAGTTACATCCTGTATTATACCCCAGAGCTGCACTCACTATTCTGCTGCTGGTGCAGTCACTGTGTACATACATGACATTACTTATCCTGTACTGATCCTGAGTTACATCCTGTATTATACCCCAGAGCTGCACTCACTATTCTGCTGCTGGTGCAGTCACTGTGTACATACATGACATTACTTATCCTGTACTGATCCTGAGTTACATCCTGTATTATACCCCAGAGCTGCACTCACTATTCTGCTGCTGGTGCAGTCACTGTGTACATACATGACATTACTTATCCTGTACTGATCCTGAGTTACATCCTGTATTATACCCCAGAGCTGCACTCACTATTCTGCTGCTGGTGCAGTCACTGTGTACATACATGACATTACTTATCCTGTACTGATCCTGAGTTACATCCTGTAGATCTTTTATTTTATATAAAAGTAAAAAACATAACAATACAAAAACATAATATACAATATATACAAATTCTTACCTGCTGGTCCAGCCACATTCACACCTAGTAAAAACAATAACTTAAAATACACCGAAATGAATGAACACCAAATACCACAACCCCCACCCAACCGATTATCACAACCTAAACCAAACCAATAAACAATAAGACAAGCCACACCCACAAATAAAACATAAATGACTATAAATATACATAAACCCACCCCACACCCTCTAATAACAAACCACCCCACACAGATCACATCCCACACCCATTTTTTTTTTTTTTTTTTTTAAATATATAATAACAAATACACACAACACTACACTAAACTAAATCCCTCGCCCGCACCCTCCCCTTCCCCCCAGACACTGGTCTAACGTCCAAAGTTTGCGTTAAGTAGTCCAGACCAGTGTCCAGGGTCAGTTCATAAGTCCCACCACCATCACCCCCCTCCCAACCTAACACTATGTCCCAAACCCCACTATATACAATATATACAATATCTACAGTAATTACAACAAAACATAAAGAAAACAGAATACAAATAAAGTCTAAACAACATCAATCAAAACCACATAAAGCCCAGGTTCGGCGCCTGCAGCCCAACATCACTATAACCTCAGATACAAAACAAAAATCTACAGTGCAGCTTCAGCCCAACACCAGGAGTGGAGATGACAGACTAAGGGACACTAAAGGAGAACCCCCTCCAAAGGAGAGAGGCCCTCCCCGTGCCCAGCCTCTCATACTCCAGAGAGCGCACCTTCACCAGGTCACCCAAAATGTTCCTAACCACCTCATCCACTGGGAGGATTTTACGCTGCGTCGACACTAAACACCGTGCGTTCCACGTGTGGTACCTGACCACTAGACTAACTAAGAATAACGTGCAGCGGTCCCGGCCACCCAGGCCTCTGAATGCTCCATAGGCCCACTCCGCATAGGAGAGACCGGCCAACCCGGGCCAATGGATGGAAGCGCCCACCCGGTTGTACACCTCTGTGTTAAAGGGGCACTGAAGCAGGAAGTGGTCCATGCTCTCCAGCAGACCACCGCACTCCTCCCGGGGACAACCCCTTTCCTCAGAGCTCCTACACTTCAGATTGTCCCTCACACACAGCTTTCCATGGAAGCAGCGCCAAGTCACGTCCCAAAACTTCAAGGGGATCCTGATGGAATTCAATAGACTCAAACCCACCCCCAGATCCCGACTTGGGCAATCCCTGAGGGCCAGAGGCTTCTGGAAATGGGTCAACAGAACCCTTTGGTCAAGGATTTTCCTCGACATGGTCCTGATCTCCCACATTCCCAGACCCCACCGGCGAATCACCTTCAGAACCGGGGTAGCGTAAGCCGGAAGATGCCCATGTGGTGTACGGAGATCCTTCACTTGCCCTCCTGTCTCCCATTCCTGGAAGAAAGGCCGAAACCATCCCCTGCAGGAGTATACCCACGGAGGAGCCCTCTCTTTCCAGAGGTTTGCTACATTGATCTTAAGAAAGGTATTCACTAGGAACACCACAGGGTTGACCATACACAACCCTCCTTGTCTCCTCGTGCGGTAAGTAACCTCCCTCTTGATAAGGTTCAGCCTATTCCCCCATAACAGCTGGAAGAACAGACTGTAGACCCGAGTCCAGAGGGGTTCTGGCAACATGCACACACTGCCCAGATAAATCAGTAACGGGAGCAGGTAAGTTTTGATCAGATTAACCCTTTCTCTGAGGGTCAAAGACCAACCCTTCCACTGGTCCACCTTCTGAGCGGCGATCTTAAGCCTGCCATCCCAGTTTTGCATGGGGTAATCCCCCTGGCCGAATTCGATGCCGAGAACTTTGGCGGAGTCCTGGGGCCCTGGAAAAGTGTCCGGGAGATCAAAGCCTGGACCTCCCTCTCCCAGCCAGAGACTCTCACACTTATCCCGGTTGATCTTGGACCCAGAAACCTCTGAGTAGCGGTCAACCTCTGACATCACCCATTGCGCCTCCCCTCCCGAGGACACGAAAACGGTGACATCATCAGCATACGCTACCACCCTTAGAGTGGCTTCCGGTGCTGCCTGATCCATCCCGACTCCCACCAACGGCCCACGATCAACCCTCCTAAGGAATGGGTCAATCGCGAACACGTATAAAAGTGGGCTCAGAGGACAACCCTGGCGAACACCAGACCCGACCTCAAAAGAGCGGCCAATCCAACCGTTCACAAGCGGGAAACTCTCTGCCCCTGCATACAAAACCTTTAGCCAATTGACAAACCCACCCGGCAGGCCATACCTCAGAAGGACAGACCAGAGGTACTCGTGGTTAACCTGATCAAACGCTTTTGCCTGATCCAAGGACAGCAAGTACCCCTTCCAGTTACCAGCCCTGCCCTGTTCCACTGCCTCCCGGACACAAAGCACAGCACTAAATGTACTGCGGCCTGGAACAGAGCAGTGCTGGGTCCCCGAAAGGAGCCGGGGCGCAAACTGCACCAGCCGATTAAACAGCACCTTTGCCAAAACCTTTCTGTCCGTATTGAGAAGCGCTATGGGACGCCAGTTCTCAACACGAGATCGGTCCTTACCCTTTGACAGGATGATCAGGGCTGACCTCCTCATTGACTTCGGCAGAGCGCCCGAGGAAAGACACTCATTGAATACCTCAGTCAAGAGGGGAACCAAGGCGTCCTTAAAGGTCTTATAAAACTCAGATGTTAAGCCATCCGGGCCTGGCGATTTCTTGAGGGCGAGCCCTTCAATCGCCCGGCTGACTTCCTCTTCCCTGATCATCTCTGTCAAAACATCAAGAGAGGGGTCTACTCCTGGCTCAGGGACAGTTTCAGCCAGGAAACCCGACATCACATCCCGATCTAGATCCTTCCTGCCCAAGAGGTGCGAGTAGAAGGATCTGACGACCTCCAGGATCCCTGATCTGGACCTTTTCAGGGATCCCGTACTGTCAACCAGTCCCGTGACAACTTTACCATTCACTGACATCTTGCAGTTTCTGTAAGGGTCGGGCGAGCGGTATTTCCCGTAATCCCTCTCAAAAACCAAAGATGCGTGCCTATCGTACTGACACCTCTTCAGCAAGGATTTCACTCTGGAGATGTCCTCACGACTACCTCCAGTCGAGACGAGATGCTCGAGTTTCCTCCTCAGGCCCTGATACAGGCGGTACCTGTCCAGGCTCCTGAGGCTCGAGAGCTGGCGGAAGAATCTCGCCACCCTTTTCTTGAGCATCTCCCACCACTCTGACTTACTGCTACAAAGGCCCAGCAATGGTACCTGGCTCTGAAGAAAGTCCTCAAAGGATTGTCTTATCTCTGCTTCTTCCAGGAGAGACGAATTGAGCTTCCAGTAGCCTCTTCCCATCCGGGGGGTCTCTGTAACATTCAGAGAAAACAAAATTAAACAGTGGTCGGAGAACTCCACCTCAACAACGGACACTGCTGAAGAGATGGCTTCCTCCTTTAAATAAAACCTGTCTATTCTAGACCTGCAGCTACCCCTATAATAGGTGAACCCCGCGTGGCCTGGGGTGTGCCGGATGTGGACATCCACCAGGCGAGCCTCACTAGCTATGCTATTAAGAGCGACGCTATCATAAGTCAGCTTGTCTCTGGAACCTCCCCTATCCTGGGACCTCGTGACAGCATTGAAGTCCCCTCCAAAGACCACCTGCCGACTTGTAAAAAGGTAGGGCTTGATCCTCATAAAGAGACACTTCCTGTCCCACTTGGACTGGGGACCATAGATGTTAATAAGACGAAGTTCTTGTCCCTTCATGAGGACATCCAGGATCAGGCACCTCCCCATTTCTAACTCAATAACTCGTCGGCATTCTACCGGTGCGGTAAAAAGTACCGCCACTCCGCTATACGGCTCGGCCGCAAGAGACCAATAGGAAGGCCCGTGTCTCCATTCCCTCTTAGCTTTAAACACGGCCGCCAAATCTGGCAGCCTGGTCTCCTGCAAAAATAAAATGTCGGCTTCAACACGGCCGAGAAAATCAAAGGCCGCAAATCTAGCCGCATCAGACTTAATGCTGGCGACATTAATGGACGCCAGCGTCAACGGAGTGGGTGCCGCCATCATGAGTGATTGAGTTAGACGGCTTTCTTTTTACCCATCTTACCACCACCCTCGGGAAATGAACACCCCCTTTTTAGACATATTGTGGTGTCCATCTCCCGCACCTCTGATGCTTCAGGGGCAGATCCAGGACCTGCCCCCTCATCCTCGTCTCCAGACTCTGGGCCAGTCTCCCCTCCTGAGGACCCTGACTCCCCAGGGGGAGACTCGGCACCTCCTGCAGGCTCCGCCACCTCTGGCCCTTCACCCTCAGCCCCTCCATCGGCAGGAGGCGCTCCATCCAGGGCCAGGAATCGATTTGAAAGTTTGACCAGCGGGGGGTCGGTTGCACCTTCCTTGGGTACCTTAGTCAGGGAGGGAGAAGATCTTACACCTCCCTTCTTTTTACCCTTTTTCTTCTTTTTGGCGCCACGCTTACGCTTTTCCTCTAGCCACGCCCTATTATCCTCGTCCATACTCTCATAATGGGAGGAGTCTGAGGACGTGGCACCTTCCTCTCTCTCGATCCTCCTGACCTCCTCATCCAGTACATCCTCCCCTGGGGCCTCAGCGACAGGTGTGGTCTCTAGGAGAGCGCCAGAGGTTGTCCCAGCAGCCCGAGACTCCCCCCGCTCTCTCTCCTGTTGACGCTTCTCTAGACGCCTTAGCTGGGCAGGCGTCTTTTTCCTGTCTTTCTTCCCTGGCCCCTCCATTCCTCCACCTCTGCTAGGCCCCTCCCCAGCAGATTCAGCCTCATGGCTTTCATCCGCTGAGGCTGAGCCCGCATTAGCGAAGGAAAGAGGACAACGACTGTACGGGTGACCGAGATCACCACACAGGTTACACCTAATCTGCCCTGTACAGGATGCAGCGAGATGGCCGACACCCCCACACAACGCACACTTCTGCACGGTGCAGTTTGCGCTGAAATGTGTGGGGTCACCGCACCTGTGACACAGCCTAGGCTGCCCCCGGTAGAAGATCAGGATCCGATCCCTCCCCAGGAAGGCTGATGAAGGGATGTGGGCGACTGAGTTACCTGAACGCCTCAACTTCACCATGAAGGTCCAGGCCCCTGACCAGATACCAAACTCATCACGATTTTTCTCGGGTACTCCCAGTACCTCTCCATAACGATTCATCCAGGTCATGATGTCAAAGCAAGATAGTGATTCATTACGGGTAAGAACGGTCACTTTCTTGAGTTCGCTCTGGCGGGACACTGCTTGCACAGCAAAGTCCCGCCACTCGGGCTCGTTGTATCTCAGCTCATAGTTGGACCAGAAGAGCTCAAGCCCCTCCGGCCGAACAAAGCTGATATCAAACTCAGATGTACCATAGGGATGGATCAAGGCAAAGATGTCAGCCGCCTTGAAGTCCATCTTCAGCAGCAGCTCAACTACCCGTGCCCGAGGGGGACACACATCACTGCCACGCCACCGAAGACGGACCACATTCCTACGGTTAGCACCCGGCCCGGTTGTCGGGAGCGACCATGATGTCTCCCTGCCTCTTTGCTCTCGGAAGGCAGACAGGCCGTGCCTCTCTATCCAAAACGACAAATCAACCTCCTGCCCCGCTACATTGATCGTCCTTTCTCCCTTCTGTAAGGCCTGCAGGAGGCGCCGTTGCAAAAAGCCGTCCCCAGAGCCCAGAGACGAGGATGATGGACCCCTACTTCCCCCAGCAGCGACACTGGCATAGCTCTTAATAGGGGCCGCCACTGGGGGAGCAACCGGACCAACCCCTGCACCCACCACATTAACACTACCCACCTGCATGTTACACTCAGCCGCGCCACTCACACCACCAGTCCCTCCATCACCCACCCCCAAAGCTGGAAAAGATTCTCCACCACTCACACCATTCACATTATCCACCACAACATTACTGACTCCACTCACACTGGCTGGACCAGCAACAACATTAGCAGACAAGACCACCTCCGCATCTTCAGGCACAAGGGACGGGGGTCCCCCCGCAGCGCATCGCCCAGAGGGGACCCCAACTTGTGTCACACTTGTGCCCTCCGCATCATCGGTAGCAGATGTTATTTTACTTTTCTTAGAGGAAGGTAGGAGTCGCCGCTGATCTTTGGCTGGTATGTGGCACCGCTGATCCCCACCTTCCTCAGCACTCCTCTGCAGACTGTCTCCAACACCAACACAAAATAGGACTTTAGGTTTGGGAGGTCCGGAGCCCTCAGCCTCAGCGACCCCTCCACACTGCCGCCGCTCCATAACCGAGTGATTAGCGGCAACAGCATGAAGAGGCGCCGAGGCACCGGAAGCTGCCACCAGTGCCGGGCTGTCCCCCCCTCCCACTGGGGGACGCACCACAGCACTGGATTTGGATGGTATCGCAACAGCCGAGCCGCCCTTACTGTCCGGCCTCGCGGCCGATGTCTCCCCTGCTCCCCCACTGCTACCACAAACAGAGACGGAGCCCATCGCCACATCAGATGTCACACCTGTAATCTCCCCGCTCCCTGGCACTGAGTCCACTGCAGGACCTGTGCTGGGCTGGGTAACGGGGCTCGCACAGTGAGCTGACCCTGCGGCCGACTCGGGTTTTACGGGGAGGGGGCTGTAGACTAGACTCACCACTTCCACGGATTTGGTCTTCTTCTTTCGTGGTTTGCTGCCCCCCGGTGCATCCTCCGGCAGATCGTCTCCAAAAGTAAAGTCCTGGAGGTGCACAGGGGACTCGAGCCGTCGGATCTCCTCCATCAGCGCCCCTCCCTGGTGGCTGTCACTATCCTCACCCGGGCCGGCAGAACCGCAGCCAGATGACATAGCCGCTTGTCCTGCAGGGGGCCCACTGCACGGTACCGAACTTTCCTCCTCCATCTGACTCTCAGGCTGAAGCCCCATCAGCCGCCTCTGCTTTTCCTCCTCCATCTCCCGGAATCTCTCATCATTAAGGATCTTTTCTTTAAACGGCCCGCTCCTCTCCAGCAGGTAAGCTTTCCTCTCCTCCAAGGCCTGGATGTCAGTCTGGAGCCTGGATATCTCTGCCAGAATCTGCTCCTTCCTCCTCTTCTGGGCAGAGCTTGCCCTGGCATGGGCGCACCTGAGCTCCTCCCGCAGTCTCCTCACCGTCTTGCTGGCTTCTTCGTACTCAGAGAGGTGGCCCAGAGCCCGGGAGGCATAGCTGGAAATAGACTCCCGGGTCCTCAGCATTCCCCAGCCCTCTTCACTGAGGTCAGCCTCACCTCTCTGAGCACTCAGCTTTCCTGCGGTATCCAGCTTTTCCGAAGTACCCAGCTTTCCCGAGGTATCCAGCTTTCCCGAGGTATCCAGCTTTCCTGAGGTATTCATCTTTTCTGAGGTCTTGCTGCTTTTTGAAGCCTTAGCTGGCCTGGGGGTACTTGGAGCAGCATTGCTGCTGTTCCTTGCAGATCTTCTCACCCCCAAGGCTTCCGCAGCGCTGGCCGGTTCCTGGCTACCCCTGCCTCCCGCCGGCCTAGACCGGGAAGCAGGAGCCTGGGACTTGCTGCCCTGGCTCATGCCTGAAAACCCACTCCCTCCCTGGGAGAGGAGAGAGCAGGCCCCAGGTGGAGGTGGTTTTCCCTGGAGCTCAGGAGCAGCAGCAGCACACAGCCTCTCACAGCAACAGACAGCTAACGAGCTGATGAGCAACACCAGAGATGCACTCACTATTCTGCTGCTGGTGCAGTCACTGTGTACATACATGACATTACTTATCCTGTACTGATCCTGAGTTACATCCTGTATTATACCCCAGAGCTGCACTCACTATTCTGCTGCTGGTGCAGTCACTGTGTACATACATGACATTACTTATCCTGTACTGATCCTGAGTTACATCCTGTATTATACTCCAGAGCTGCACTCACTATTCTGCTGCTGGTGCAGTCATTGTGTACATACATGACATTACTTATCCTGTACTGATCCTGAGTTACATCCTGTATTATACCCCAGAGCTGCACTCACTATTCTGCTGCTGGTGCAGTCACTGTGTACATACATGACATTACTTATCCTGTACTGATCCTGAGTTACATCCTGTATTATACTCCAGAGCTGCACTCACTATTCTGCTGCTGGTGCAGTCACTGTGTACATACATGACATTACTTATCCTGTACTGATCCTGAGTTACATCCTGTATTATACCCCAGAGCTGCACTCACTATTCTGCTGCTGGTGCAGTCACTGTGTACACACATGACATTACTTATCCTGTACTGATCCTGAGTTACATCCTGTATTATACTCCAGAGCTGCGCTCACTATTCTGCTGCTGGTGCAGTCACTGTGTACATACATGACATTACTTATCCTGTACTGATCCTGAGTTACATCCTGTATTATACCCCAGAGCTGCACTCACTATTCTGCTGCAGGTGCAGTCACTGTGTACATACATGACATTACTTATCCTGTACTGATCCTGAGTTACATCCTGTATTACACCCCAGAGCTGCACTCACTATTCTTAAATGTCTGTTTTCTTCTTGAATATGTGAGGCTATAATTTTAGTTTTAGGAAGTTTGATCATTATACTTGTCTTGTGTTTGTAGTAATATTTTCCATCATATTTATTTCCAGGAAAGTCCCTGAACTATAATAGAACAAGTTTTTACGTAGAAGAAGGAAATATTTTGCGACCTGAACCCTTGATCTCACAACGTGAGGACTATACACGCTGCCGGTATCAGTGTTAGCTTTAATATACACTTACACGTTGACTGCAATTCTCGCTACTGAGCCTCATGAGGAGCTGCCCAGGTGCTGTAGGGAGGTCATTCAGGCACATGGATAACATACACACTACAGAGCATCTTCAAGAGCATACCCTGGCACTGTCTGGTGGTCATGAAGGCACATGAAGGCCACACACTAGTGAACCTCATCTGTAGAATGCCCAGGTATTTTAGGGAGGTCATACAGGAATATGAAGGCAACAAACACTACTGAGCCACATTAGGAGCTGCCGTGGTGTTGTAGGGAGGTCATACAGGCAGGTGGAGTCTACACACACTACTGAGCCTCATCAGGAGCATGCCCAGGTGTTGTAGGCAGGTCATACAGGCACGTGGAGGTCACACATAATACTGAGCTTCATCAGGAGCATGCCAAAGCGATGTAGGGAGGTCATACAGGCATGTGGAGGTCACACATAATACTGAGCCTCATCAGGAGCATGCCAAGGTGTTGTAGGGAGGACATACAGGCACGTGGAGGTCACACACAATACTGCGCTTCATCAGGAGCATGCCCAGGTGTTGTAGGCAGGTCATACAGGCACGTGGAGGTCACACATAATACTGAGCCTCATCAGGAGCATGCCAAAGCGATGTAGGGAGGTCATACAGGCATGTGGAGGTCACACATAATACTGAGCCTCATCAGGAGCATGCCAAGGTGTTGTAGGGAGGACATACAGGCACGTGGAGGTCACACACAATACTGAGCTTCATCAGGAGCATGCCCAGGTGTTGTAGGCAGGTCATTCAGGCATGTGGAGGCCACACACAATACTGAGCCTCATCAGGAGCATGCCAAGGTGTTGTAGGGAGGACATACAGGCATGTGGAGGTCACACACAATACTGAGCCTCATCAGGAGCTGCCCAGGTGTTGTAGGCAGGTCATACAGGCATGTGGAGGCTACAAACAATACTGAACCTCATCAGGAGCATGCCGAGGTGTTGTAGGGAGGTCATACAGGCACGTGGAGGCCACACACAATACTGAGCCTCATCAGGAGCATGCCAAGGTGTTGTAGGGAGGTCATACAGGCACGTGGAAGCCACACACAATACTGAGCATCATCAGGAGCAAGCCCAGGCATTATAGGAAGGTCATACAGGCATGTGAAGGCCACACTCAATACTGAGCCTTATCAGATGCATGCCATGGTGTTGTAGGGAGGTCATACAGGTATGTGGAGGCTACACACACTACTGAGCCTCATCAGGAGCATGCCCAGGTGTTGTAGGGAGGTCATACAGGTATGTGGAGGCTACACACAATACTGAGCCTTATCAGAATGCCTGCCGAGGTGTTGTAGGGAGGTCATACAGGTATGTGGAGGCTACACACAATACTGACCTCATGAGGAGCATGCCGAGGTGTTGTAGGGAGGTCATACAGGCATGTGGAGGCTACACACAATACTAAGCCTCATCAGGGGCATGCCCAGGTGTTGTAGGGAGGTCATACAGGCATGTGGAGGCTACACACAATACTGAGCCTCATCAGGAGCCTGCCCAGGTGTTGTAGGCAGGTCATACAGGCACGTGGAGGTCACACATAATACTGAGCCTCATCAGGAGGATGCCAAGGCGATGTAGGGAGGACATACAGGCATGTGGAGGTCACACATAATACTGAGCCTCATCAGGAGCCTGCCCAGGTGTTGTAGGCAGGTCATACAGGCATGTGGAGGCCACACACAATACTGAGCCTCATCAGGAGCATGCCAAGGTGTTGTAGGGAGGTCATACAGGCATGTGGAGGTCACACAAATTACTGAGCCTCATCAGGAGCTGCCCAGGTGTTGTAGGCAGGTCATACAGGCATGTGGAGGCTACAAACAATACTGAACCTCATCAGGAGCATGCTGAGGTGTTGTAGGGAGGTCATACAGGCACGTGGAGGCCACACACAATACTGAGCCTCATCAGGAGCATGCCAAGGTGTTGTAGGGAGGACATACAGGCTCGTGGAGGCCACACACAATACTGAACCTCATCAGGAGCATGCCAAGGTGTTGTAGGGAGGACATACAGGCACGTGGAGGCCACACACAATACTGAACCTCATCAGGAGCTGCCCAGGTGTTGTAGGCAGGTCATACAGGCACGTGGAGGCTACACACAATACTGAGCCTCATCGGGAGCATACCAGGTTGTTGTAGGGAGGTCATACAAGCACATGGAGGCCACACACAATACTGAGCCTCATCAGGAGCATGCCAAGGTGTTGTAGGGAGGACATACAGGCACGTGGAGGCCACACACAATACTGAACCTCATCAGGAGCTGCCCAGGTGTTGTAGGGAGGTCATACAGGCACGTGGAAGCCACACACAATACTGAGCCTCATCAGGAGCATGCCAAGGTGTTGTAGGGAGGTCATACAGGCACGTGGAGGCCACACACAATACTGAGCCTCATCAGGAGCATGCTGAGATGTTGTAGGCAGGTCATACAGGCACGTGGAGGCCACACACAATACTGAGCCTCATCAGGAGCATGCCGAGGCATTGTAGGGAGGTCATACAGGCATGTGGAGGCTACACACAATACTGAGCCTCATCAGGAGCCTGCTCAGGTGTTGTAGGCAGGTCCTACAGGCATGTGGAGGTCACACATAATACTTAGCCTCATCAGGAGCATGCCAAGGTGTTGTAAGGAGGACATACAGGCATGTGGAGGCCACACACAATACTGAGCCTCATCAGGAGCATGCCAAGGTGTTGTAGGGAAGACATACAGGCATGTGGAGGTCACACACAATACTGAGCCTCATCAGGAGCATGCCGAGGTGTTGTAGGGAGGTCATCCAGGCATGTGGAGGCTACAAACAATACTGAACCTCATCAGGGGCATGCCGAGGTGTTGTAGGGTGGTCATACAGGCACGTGGAGGCCACACACAATACTGAGCCTCATCAGGAGCATGCCAAGGTGTTGTAGGGAGGTCATACAGGCATGTGGAGGTCACACACAATACTGAGCCTCATCAGGAGCCTGCCCAGGTGTTGTAGGCAGGTCATACAGGCACGTGGAGGCCACACACAATACTGAGCCTCATCAGGAGCATGCCAAGGTGTTGTAGGGAGGTCATACAGGCACGTGGAGGCCACAAACAATACTGAACCACATCAGGAGCTGCCCAGGTGTTGTAGGCAGGTCATACAGGCACGTGGAGGCCACACACAATACTGAGCCTCATCTGGAACATGCCCTGGCATTGTAGTGAGGCCATACAGGCACGTGGAGGCTACACACAATACTGAGCCTCATCGGGAGCATACCGAGGTTTTGTAGGGAGGTCATACAGGCACGTGGAGGCCATACACAATACTGAGCCTCATCAGGAGCATGCCAAGGTGTTGTAGGGAGGACATACAGGCACGTGGAGGCCACACACAATACTGAGCCTCATCAGGAGCTGCCCAGGTGTTGTAGGGAGGTCATACAGTCATGTGGAGGCCACACACAATACTGAGCCTCATCAGGAGCATGCCGAGGTGTTGTAGGGAGGTCATACAGGCACGTGGAGGCCACACACAATACTAAGCCTCATCAGGAGCATGTCGAGGTGTTGTAGGGAGGACATACAGGCACGTGGAGGCCACACACAATACTGAGCCTCATCAGGAGCATGCCAAGGTGTTGTAGGGAGGACATACAGGCACGTGGAGGCCACACACAATACTGAGCCTCATCAGGAGCATGCCAAGGTGTTGTAGGGAGGACATACAGGCACGTGGAGGCCACACACAATACTGAGCCTCATCAGGAGCTGCCCAGGTGTTGTAGGGAGGTCATACAGTCATGTGGAGGCCACACACAATACTGAGCCTCATCAGGAGCATGCCGAGGTGTTGTAGGCAGGTCATACAGGCACGTGGAGGCCACACACAATACTAAGCCTCATCAGAAGCATGCCCAGGTGTTGTAGGCAGGTCATACAGGCATGTGGAGACTCCGCACAATACTGAGCCTCCTCAGGAGCATGCCAAGGTGTTGTATGGAAGACATACAGGCACGTGGAGGTCACACACAATACTGAGCCTCATCAGGAGCATGCCGAGGTGTTGTAGGGAGGTCATACAGGCACGTGGAGGCCACACACAATACTGAGCCTCATCAGGAGCATGCCCAGGTGTTGTAGGGAGGTCATACAGGCACGTGGAGGCCACAAACAATACTGAACCACATCAGGAGCTGCCCAGGTGTTGTAGGCAGGTCATACAGGCACGTGGAGGCCACACACAATACTGAGCCTCATCTGGAACATGCCCTGGCATTGTAGTGAGGCCATACAGGCACGTGGGGGCTACACACAATACTGAGCCCCATCGGGAGCATGCCAAGGTGTTGTAGGGAGGACATACAGGCACGTGGAGGCCACACACAATACTGAGCCTCATCAGGAGCATGCCAAGGTGTTGTAGGGAGGACATACAGGCACGTGGAGGCCACACACAATACTGAGCCTCATCAGGAGCATGCCAAGGTGTTGTAGGGAGGACATACAGGCATGTGGAGGCCACACACAATACTGAGCCTCATCAGGAGCTGCCCAGGTGTTGTAGGGAGGTCATACAGGCATGTGGAGGTCACACACAATACTGAGCCTCATCAGGAGCATGCCCAGGTGTTGTAGGGAGGTCATACAGGCACGTGGAGGCCACACACAATACTGAGCCTCATCAGGAGCATGCCCAGGTGTTGTAGGGAGGTCATACAGGCACGTGGAGGCCACACACAATACTGAGCCTCATCAGGAGCTGCCCAGGTGTTGTAGAGAGGTCATACAGGCATGTGGAGGCCACACACAATACTAAGCCTCATCAGGAGCATGTCGAGGTGTTGTAGGCAGGTCATACAGGCACGTGGAGGCCACACACAATACTAAGCCTCATCAGAAGCATGCCCAGGTGTTGTAGGCAGGTCATACAGGCACGTGGAGGCCACACACAATAGTGAGCCTCATCAGGAGCATGCCGAGGCATTGTAGGGAGGTCATACAGGCACGTGGAGGCTACATACACAGAATTGGAGCAGCCTGAAATTTGATTTTCCACTTTGATTTTGGGTATCAGTCCACATCCCGACCTTGTCTGGGGGAGATTCATTTTGATTTTAATTGAACATTTTTATGTCTGGGATAGCTATGGCCAGTGCTTACTAGTCGGAGGGTCATAGGTTATAGCAATGGGCTACGTCTACAGGAAGGAAGCAATGTGGGAACAACCTGGGGGAGGAGCTTATCACATGATTTTGGGCTCTTCCCGTCATTACTTGTATGTCCTCGGATACGTTGTATGACATGATTTGATCTTCCCTGGGATGTGCTCCCTCACCTGCTCTGCTCCTCTCCTACCTGTTGGCTCCCAGGCTGATGAGGGGCCCCCGGGGGACTGGGAAAGATGTAGGGACAAGCCCACAGACAAGAACTGGATGTCTTCCTCCTTTGTTCTAGTTTTGCTGCCAACACCCAGAGATAATTAGGTTACAATGTTACCCGAGATTCAAGACTGCTGCTCCAGATTGAGAAATCCAACCATGTCTGTCTTAAAGGGATCAGGTGTGACATACAGCCAGTGTACTGTCCCTGGAGAGATGTGTAATCACACCTCTGTCTATATTGTTAGTAGAAGTAGATATATTCCAGGATTGTACTTGGACTATGTCCTCACACTGCTATACTCTGTGCTCTGTGTTAGGTATTGTCCCTAAAGAGATGTATAATCAGACCATTGTGTATGTTGTTAGTAGCAGCAGGACTGTGAAATATGGATTTACATTCCAGGATTGTAACTTTTCCAAGTACAATGGCTGTGTCCTCACACTGCTGTGCTCTCAGCACTCTGCAGCCTGTGTTATATATTGTACCTGGAGAAATATTTAATCAGACCTGTGAGTATGTTATTAGTAGCAGCAGGACTATGAAATATGGATTTTTATTCCAGAATTGCACTATTGGAGTTTCCTCACACTGCTGTGCTCTGAGCTCTCTGCAGCCTGAGTTATGTATCGTCCCTGGAGAGTTGTGCTCTTACCTTTGTGTATGTTGTTGGTAGCAGCATACCATATGCTATGGCAATGTCCTCACACTGCTGTGCTCTGAGCTCTCTGCAGCCAGAGTTATGTATCGTACCTGGAGAGACGTGTAATCAGACCTCACACTGCTGTGCTCTGAGCTCTCTGCAGCCAGAGTTATGTATCGTACCTGGAGAGACGTGTAATCAGACCTCACACTGCTGTGCTCTGTGCTCTCTGCAGCCAGAGTTATGTATCGTACCTGGAGAGACGTGTAATCAGACCTTTGTGTGTGTTGTTGGGAGCAGCAGGATTGTGATCGATTTATATTACCGGATTGTTGCTTTTCCATATGCACTGGTGCCATGTCCTCACACTGCTGTGCTCTGTTACCTGTGCATGGAGCTACTCCACAGTCACCTACCTCTTCTTTGAGTTGTAGCATTTAACCAGAAGTCAGCTACAGATACTGGTGTTGGCTCTTTGAGAAATGTTTCCTCTAGTAAAGAACAGTATAGAAAGGGGCGGAGCTGACAACAGAAAACACAGATTGTAGTCACGGAATAAACCAGTGCCTGGAGAATGTCTACATTGTTTCCCATAATAAATCGCTATATTTGTTGCGGCATTGACTGGCTACGCCCATTTTATTTGGGAAGTAAATCCCTTTAACTGACTAGAAAAATGTTGAAACCTGACAAGCGCTGGTTGGGGTCGGTCACCCAGCTTTCCCACATTTGGGCATCCAGACCACACTTCCTCCATCCTGCCTTGTGTAAGAGCCGTAGTAACACAATACAGAAACGGAAATAACAGCGTCCCAATTAACACCCCACAACCTCCGCGCTGTCACACTGTGCGTGACGTCTGTGCACAAATCCGTGCGCACAACCATGTAGCAGAGCTGGGAGTGTCAGGAGACGGACCCACAGCCCTATGGAGAAACACAGGGGGCACCAACACCGGGGGCATGGGGTGTACGAGGAAGGGGCTAAGAGATTGGTACTCTCATGGGGGCACTGGTAGTGGTACAATTAGGGTGGTATAAGTATTATGGGGGCACTATGGATGGCATATTTCCCTGACCCCCTAGCACCCCATATGGGGGCACTGTGGCAGACGCTGCGATGGCCTCGGCTCGTGCCCATTGGAGGGCGCCAGCTGCCATATTTGTAGCATGGAGCGTGCTGCCCGCGCCTGGCAATTACTGGCACATGTTATGTCATAGTCCCCGGACCGGTCATGCCCGGTTATAATGGGGTCAGTGTGTAGGGAACACGTTCCATCTGTGTAATTATAGGGCAGGTCTCATCTGTAATAACAATAACAGTCACCTTCCCACTGACCCAGATACCAGGCACGTTATATCATGGCACCAGGGCAGGGGCCTTATACCATGGGGCAGGGGTCATATACCCGGGGCAGGGGCCTTATACCCAGGGCAGGGGTCATATACCCGGGGCAGGGGCCTTATACCATGGGGTAGGGGTCATATACCCGGGGCAGGGTCCTTATACCCAGGGCAGGGGTCATATACCCGGGGCAGGGGCCTTATACCAAGGGGTAGGGGTCATATACCCGGGGCAGGGTCCTTATACCCAGGGCAGGGGTCATATATCCGGGGCAGGGGCCTTATACCCAGGGCAGGGGTCATATATCCGGGGCAGGGGCCTTATACCCAGGGCAGGGGTCATATATCCGGGGCAGGGGCCTTATACCCAGGGCAGGGGTCATATATCCGGGGCAGGGGCCTTATACCCAGGGCAGGGGTCATATATCCGGGGCAGGGGCCTTATACCCAGGGCAGGGGTCATATATCCGGGGCAGGGGCCTTATACCCAGGGCAGGGGTCATATACCCGGGGCAGGGGCCTTATACCCAGGGCAGGGGTCATATATCCGGGGCAGGGGCCTTATACCCAGGGCAGGGGTCATATATCCGGGGCAGGGGCCTTATACCCAGGGCAGGGGTCATATATCCGGGGCAGGGGCCTTATACCCAGGGCAGGGGTCATATACCCGGGGCAGGGGTCATATACCCGGGGCAGGGGCCTTATACCCAGGGCAGGGGTCATATATCCGGGGCAGGGGCCTTATACCCAGGGCAGGGGTCATATAACCGGGGCAGGGGTCATATACCTGGGGCAGGGGTCATATACCATGGGGTAGGAGTCTCAGAGGCCTTATACCTTGGGGCAAGAGCATTATAACATGGGGCAGGGGGGTCTTATACCATGATCTCTCCAGGGACACTGCATAACACTGGCTGCTGAGAGTACAGAGCACAGCAGTGTGAGGACACATCTCTCTGGGGATACTATATAACACTGGCTGCTGAGAGTGCAGAGCACAGCAGTGTGAGGACACATCTCTCTGGGGACACTATATAACACTGGCTGCTGAGAGTACAGAGCACAGCAGTGTGAGGACAGTAGGACTGGATGACTGGACACTTGGGTGTGATGTGCGGGGGTGCAGTGATGTAATACAGTATTATGGTCCGGCAGAGCTGAGGTCATGGCTGTGGGTGTCGGGCTCAGCAGATCCTGACTCACCAGGGGTCATGTCCATCCACCACAATCGGGCTCCTCCATGGAGACCACTGCAGACCTTGTACATCTGCCCCACGCCTGAGACCTCCACATACCCCTCACATGTCCCCCAGACCCTCCATGTAATGTAGATGTAGTCAGACAGAGGGGAGGGGGGATTTATCAAACCAAAGAAAATATTCAGTAGTTGCCAACAACCAATATGACTGGAGCTGCCGGAGGCTCTAATGGCCAATAGGAATAGAGAGTGTGGGACATGTGACCCCTCATATCTTCTGTCACCTCCATAGTGCAGGCTCTGGAGCTCCTGGTTACAGTGTGGGGGTCTCTTAGTTGAAGTGAGGGGGTGTCAGTGCGGTTGGTGCAGTGGTCTCAGGGCTGCAGTGCGGTGGTCTTAGGGCTGATGTGAGGGGGTCTCGGGGTCTCAGTGCGGTGGTCTCAGGGTCTCAGTGCGGTGGTCTCAGGGTCTCAGTGCGGTGGCTGCAGTGCGGTGGTCTCAGGGTCTCAGTGCGGTGGTCTCAGTGCGGTGGCTGCAGTGCGGTGGTCTTAGGGCTGATGTGAGGGGGTCTCGGGGTCTCAGTGCGGTGGTCTCAGGGTCTCAGTGCGGTGGCTGCAGTGCGGTGGTCTCAGGGTCTCAGTGCGGGGGCTGCAGTGCGGTGGTCTTAAGGCTGATGTGAGGGGGTCTCGGGTCTCAGTGCGGTGGTCTCAGTGCGGTGGCTGCAGTGCGGTGGTCTTAGGGCTGATGTGAGGGGGTCTCGGGTCTCAGTGCGGTGGTCTCAGTGCGGTGGCTGCAGTGCGGTGGTCTTAGGGCTGATGTGAGGGGGTCTCGGGTCTCAGTGTGGTGGTCTCAGTGTCGCAGTCTCTAGCGTCCGCTGCTGTGATGCACAACGTCTTCATATGATTGGTACTTTCTGGGGGTCCCCACAGCGCGGATCCCAGGACCCCCAGGACCTGGCAGCACAGGTGCAGTGTGTTTACATGGGCTGCAGTGACAGAGCGGGGGCAGCAGAGAGGAAGGGGCTGCGCAGGTGCAGGAACCCGCACAATACAAGGAAACGCCAACAAGAAACAACTCGGATGAACCCGGGAATGGACGGCGGGATTACTGGAAGCCCGAAAACTGGCACAATCATCACAAGTTCTACTGCGAGGTCAATGCCGCGGATCCGGGGGAGGGAGGGGGCGGCGTAGCACAGCATGAGCCCCGTCCCAGGAGTCAGAATTTGGACAATTGCTTGAAGTAGTAAAATTCTTAAAGGGGCTGTAAAAGAATGGAAAGGAGTCGGATTAGAAGCCGGTTTCTTCCAGTAACAGCGCCACACCAGTCCGCAGGTTGTGTGTGGTATTACAAGTTGGCTCTATGGAAGTGAATAGGAAGAGATGCAATACCAGACACGCACTGTGTACAGGGGGGCGCTGTGTGGACAGACTGGAGCAGACATGTTGTACTCATCTTGTACCATCCCTTTAAGAAGAAGCCACATCAGACGTGTCGCTGCTGTTACTGACGTAACCCTCGGCACGTCGCTCGCATCCGTTTGGCAGGAAGTGTGTGGAAACAATGTTTCCTTAGAAATTACAATGTAACGAACGTCTGGAGGTCACATGGTCTGGGGGGCGGTCATGTGACTCCATCACACCTGTCTCTGTCATGTTCAGACTGACGGGAGAATTAAAGGGAAGAGGCCAAATTTAAAGGGATTTCAGAGGTTGTAATAAACAGCGCTACACCTGTCCACAGGTTGGATGTGGTACTGCAGCTGTGTCCTCACCTCTATGAAGCTGAGCTGCAGTGCCAGACACAACCTATAACCCAGCTTTCCCAGGGGCAGGATGTCTGAAGGTCTTGCCTGTGTGCTGCACCCTGTGTGTTGTGTCTGCACAGCCCCGGGGGTCACCCCCATCATCCTGCCGACTCAGCGAACTGCAGGATGTGAACACGGGCAGCTGTGACTGCAGGTTAGTACCTGCCGAAATCCATGGCCTGACAGTCTCATCCGGCAGCACAATGGCAGCTGTCTAAAGAACTTTCTCCCAAGAACTATTTCTCCTGTGCAGTCGCCGTGTGCAGTCTCTTTCTCCTGCGCAGTCACTGTGTGCAGTCTCTTTCTCCTGCGCAGTCACTGTGTGCAGTCTCTTTCTCCTGCGCAGTCACTGTGTGCAGTCTCTTTCTCCTGCGCAGTCGCTGTGTGCAGTCTCTTTCTCCTGCGCAGTCTCTTTCTCCTGCGCAGTCTCTTTCTCCTGCGCAGTCGCTGTGTGCAGTCTCTTTCTCCTGCGCAGTCGCTGTGTGCAGTCTCTTTCTCCTGCGCAGTCGCTGTGTGCAGTCTCTTTCTCCTGTGCAGTCTCTTTCTCCTGCGCAGTCGCTGTGTGCAGTCTCTTTCTCCTGCGCAGTCACTGTGTGCAGTCTCTTTCTCCTGCGCAGTCACTGTGTGCAGTCTCTCTTTCTCCTGCGCAGTCGCTGTGTGCAGTCTCTTTCTCCTGCGCAGTCTCTTTCTCCTGCGCAGTCGCTGTGTGCAGTCTCTTTCTCCTGTGCAGTCTCTTTCTCCTGCGCAGTCACTGTGTGCAGTCTCTCTTTCTCCTGCGCAGTCGCTGTGTGCAGTCTCTTTCTCCTGCGCAGTCTCTTTCTCCTGCGCAGTCTCTTTCTCCTGCGCAGTCGCTGTGTGCAGTCTCTTTCTCCTGCGCAGTCGCTGTGTGCAGTCTCTTTCTCCTGCGCAGTCGCTGTGTGCAGTCTCTTTCTCCTGCGCAGTCGCTGTGTGCAGTCTCTTTCTCCTGCGCAGTCGCTGTGTGCAGTCTCTTTCTCCTGCGCAGTCGCTGTGTGCAGTCTCTTTCTCCTGCGCAGTCGCTGTGTGCAGTCTCTCTTTCTCCTGCGCAGTCACTGTGTGCAGTCTCTCTTTCTCCTGCGCAGTCACTGTGTGCAGTCTCTCTTTCTCCTGCGCAGTCACTGTGTGCAGTCTCTCTTTCTCCTGCGCAGTCACTGTGTGCAGTCTCTCTTTCTCCTGCGCAGTCGCTGTGTGCAGTCTCTTTCTCCTGCGCAGTCTCTTTCTCCTGCGCAGTCGCTGTGTGCAGTCTCTTTCTCCTGCGCAGTCACTGTGTGCAGTCTCTTTCTCCTGCGCAGTCACTGTGTGCAATCTCTTTCTCCTGCGCAGTCACTGTGTGCAGTCTCTCTTTCTCCTGCGCAGTCGCTGTGTGCAGTCTCTTTCTCCTGCGCAGTCGCTGTGTGCAGTCTCTTTCTCCTGCGCAGTCACTGTGTGCAGTCTCTTTCTCCTGCGCAGTCACTGTGTGCAATCTCTTTCTCCTGCGCAGTCACTGTGTGCAGTCTCTCTTTCTCCTGCGCAGTCACTGTGTGCAGTCTCTCTTTCTCCTGCGCAGTCACTGTGTGCAGTCTCTCTTTCTCCTGCGCAGTCACTGTGTGCAGTCTCTCTTTCTTCTGCGCAGTCACTGTGTGCAGTCTCTTTCTCCTGCGCAGTCACTGTGTGCAGTCTCTTTCTCCTGCGCAGTCGCTGTGTGCAGTCTCTTTCTCCTGCGCAGTCTCTTCCTTCTGCGCAGTCTCTTTCTCCTGCGCAGTCGCTGTGTGCAGTCTCTTTCTCCTGCGCAGTCGCTGTGTGCAGTCTCTTTCTCCTGCGCATTCACTGTGTGCAGTCTCTTTCTCCTGCGCAGTCGATGTGTGCAGTCTCTTTCTCCTGCGCAGTCTCTTCCTTCTGCGCAGTCTCTTTCTCCTGCGCAGTCGCTGTGTGCAGTCTCTTTCTCCTGCGCAGTCGCTGTGTGCAGTCTCTTTCTCCTGCGCATTCACTGTGTGCAGTCTCTTTCTCCTGCGCAGTCGATGTGTGCAGTCTCTTTCTCCTGCGCAGTCTCTTTCTCCTGCGCAGTCGCTGTGTGCAGTCTCTTTCTCCTGCGCAGTCTCTTCCTTCTGCGCAGTCTCTTTCTCCTGCGCAGTCGCTGTGTGCAGTCTCTTTCTCCTGCGCAGTCGCTGTGTGCAGTCTCTTTCTCCTGCGCAGTCGCTGTGTGCAGTCTCTTTCTCCTGCGCATTCACTGTGTGCAGTCTCTTTCTCCTGCGCAGTCGATGTGTGCAGTCTCTTTCTCCTGCGCAGTCTCTTTCTCCTGCGCAGTCGCTGTGTGCAGTCTCTTTCTCCTGCGCAGTCACTGTGTGCAGTCTCTTTCTCCGGCGCAGTCACTGTGTGCAGTCTCTTTCTCCTGCGCAGTCGCTGTGTGCAGTCTCTTTCTCCTGCGCATTCACTGTGTGCAGTCTCTTTCTCCTGCGCAGTCGATGTGTGCAGTCTCTTCCTTCTGTGCAGTCTCTTTCTCCTGCGCAGTCACTGTGTGCAGTCTCTTTCTCCTGCGCAGTCACTGTGTGCAGTCTCTTTCTCCGGCGCAGTCACTGTGTGCAGTCTCTTTCTCCTGCGCAGTCGCTGTGTGCAGTCTCTTTCTCCTGTGCAGTCTCTTTCTCCTGCGCAGTCGCTGTGTGCAGTCTCTTTCTCCTGCGCAGTCGCTGTGTGCAGTCTCTTTCTCCTGCGCAGTCGCTGTGTGCAGTCTCTTTCTCCTGCGCAGTCGCTGTGTGCAGTCTCTTTCTCCTGCGCAGTCACTGTGTGCAGTCTTTCTCCTGCGCAGTCACTGTGTGCAGTCTCTCTTTCTCCTGCGCATTCACTGTGTGCAGTCGCTGTGTGCAGTCTCTTTCTCCTGCGCAGTCGCTGTGTGCAGTCTCTTTCTCCTGCGCAGTCGCTGTGTGCAGTCTTTCTCCTGCGCAGTCTCTTTCTCCTGCGCAGTCGCTGTGTGCAGTCTCTTTCTCCTGCGCAGTCGCTGTGTGCAGTCTCTTTCTCCTGCGCAGTCGCTGTGTGCAGTCTCTTTCTCCTGCGCAGTCGCTGTGTGCAGTCTCTTTCTCCTGCGCAGTCGCTGTGTGCAGTCTCTTTCTCCTGCGCAGTCGCTGTGTGCAGTCTCTTTCTCCTGCGCAGTCACTGTGTGCAGTCTCTTTCTCCTGCGCAGTCACTGTTTGCAGTCTCTTTCTCCTGCGCAGTCACTGTGTGCAGTCTCTCTTTCTCCTGCGCAGTCGCTGTGTGCAGTCTCTTTCTCCTGCGCAGTCTCTTTCTCCTGCGCAGTCGCTGTGTGCAGTCTCTTTCTCCTGCGCAGTCGCTGTGCGCAGTCTCTTTCTCCTGCGCAGTCTCTTTCTCCTGCGCAGTCGCTGTACGCAGTCTCTTTCTCCTGCGCAGTCTCTTTCTCCTGCGCAGTCACTGTGTGCACAGTCTCTTTCCCCTGCGCAGTCGGCGCGTGCAGTCTCTCTTTCTCCTGCGCAGTCTCTCTTTCTCCTGCGCAGTCTCTGCGTGCAGTCTCACTTTCTCCTGCGCAGTCTCTTTCTCCTGCGCAGTCTCTTTCTCCTGCGCAGTCACTGTGTGCAGTCTCTTTGTCCTGCGCAGTCGCTGTGTGCAGTCTCTTTCTCCTGCGCAGTCACTGTGTGCAGTCTCTTTCTCCTGCGCAGTCGCTGTGTGCAGTCTCTTTCTCCTGCGCAGTCTCTTTCTCCTGCGCAGTCGCTGTGTGCAGTCTCTTTCTCCTGCGCAGTCGCTGTGCGCAGTCTCTTTCTCCTGCGCAGTCTCTTTCTCCTGCGCAGTCGCTGTGCGCAGTCTCTTTCTCCTGCGCAGTCGCTGTACGCAGTCTCTTTCTCCTGCGCAGTCTCTTTCTCCTGCGCAGTCACTGTGTGCACAGTCTCTTTCCCCTGCGCAGTCGGCGCGTGCAGTCTCTCTTTCTCCTGCGCAGTCTCTCTTTCTCCTGCGCAGTCTCTGCGTGCAGTCTCACTTTCTCCTGCGCAGTCTCTTTCTCCTGCGCAGTCTCTTTCTCCTGCGCAGTCTCTTTCTCCTGCGCAGTCTCTTTCTCCTGCGCAGTCTCTTTCTCCTGCGCAGTCACTGTGTGCAGTCTCTTTGTCCTGCGCAGTCGCTCTGTGCAGTCTCTTTCTCCTGCGCAGTCACTGTGTGCAGTCTCTTTCTCCTGCGCAGTCGCTGTGTGCAGTCTCTTTCTCCTGCGCAGTCGCTGTGTGCAGTCTCTTTCTCCTGCGCAGTCGCTGTGTGCAGTCTCTTTCTCCTGCGCAGTCACTGTGTGCAGTCTCTTTCTCCTGCGCAGTCGCTGTGTGCAGTCTCTTTCTCCTGCGCAGTCACTGTGTGCAGTCTCTTTCTCCTGCGCAGTCACTGTGTGCAGTCTCTTTCTCCTGCGCAGTCACTGTGTGCAGTCTCTCTTTCTCCTGCGCAGTCGCTGTGTGCAGTCTTTCTCCTGCGCAGTCTCTTCCTTCTGCGCAGTCTCTTTCTCCTGCGCAGTCGCTGTGTGCAGTCTCTTTCTCCTGCGCAGTCGCTGTGTGCAGTCTCTTTCTCCTGCGCAGTCACTGTGTGCAGTCTCTTTCTCCTGCGCAGTCACTGTGTGCAGTCTCTCTTTCTCCTGCGCAGTCGCTGTGTGCAGTCTCTTTCTCCTGCGCAGTCTCTTTCTCCTGCGCAGTCGCTGTGTGCAGTCTCTTTCTCCTGCGCAGTCACTGTGTGCAGTCTCTTTCTCCTGCGCAGTCACTGTGTGCAGTCTCTCTTTCTCCTGCGCAGTCGCTGTGTGCAGTCTTTCTCCTGCGCAGTCTCTTCCTTCTGCGCAGTCTCTTTCTCCTGCGCAGTCGCTGTGTGCAGTCTCTTTCTCCTGCGCAGTCACTGTGTGCAGTCTCTTTCTCCTGCGCAGTCACTGTGTGCAGTCTCTCTTTCTCCTGCGCAGTCGCTGTGTGCAGTCTCTTTCTCCTGCGCAGTCTCTTTCTCCTGCGCAGTCTCTTTCTCCTGCGCAGTCGCTGTGTGCAGTCTCTTTCTCCTGCGCAGTCGCTGTGTGCAGTCACTTTCTCCTGCGCAGTCGCTGTGTGCAGTCTCTTTCTCCTGCGCAGTCGCTGTGTGCAGTCTCTTTCTCCTGCGCAGTCACTGTGTGCAGTCTCTTTCTCCTGCGCAGTCACTGTGTGCAGTCTCTTTCTCCTGCGCAGTCGCTGTGTGCAGTCTCTTTCTCCTGCGCAGTCTCTTTCTCCTGCGCAGTCTCTTTCTCCTGCGCAGTCGCTGTGTGCAGTCTCTTTCTCCTGCGCAGTCACTGTGTGCAGTCTCTTTCTCCTGCGCAGTCACTGTGTGCAGTCTCTTTCTCCTGCGCAGTCGCTGTGTGCAGTCTCTTTCTCCTGCGCAGTCGCTGTGCAGTCTCTTTCTCCTGTGCAGTCTCTTTCTCCTGCGCAGTCGCTGTGTGCAGTCTCTTTCTCCTGCGCAGTCACTGTGTGCAGTCTCTTTCTCCTGCGCAGTCACTGTGTGCAGTCTCTTTCTCCTGCGCAGTCGCTGTGTGCAGTCTCTCTTTCTCCTGCGCAGTCGCTGTGTGCAATCTCTTTCTCCTGCGCAGTCGCTGTGTGCATTCTCTTTCTCCTGCGCAGTCGCTGTGTGCAGTCTCTTTCTCCTGCGCAGTCACTGTGTGCAGTCTCTTTCTCCTGCGCAGTCGCTGTGTGCAGTCTCTTTCTCCTGCGCATTCACTGTGTGCAGTCTCTTTCTCCTGCGCAATCGCTGTGTGCAGTCTTTTTCTCCTGCGCATTCACTGTGTGTAGTCTCTTTCTCCTGCGCATTCACTGTGTGTAGTCTCTTTCTCCTGCGCATTCACTGTGTGTAGTCTCTTTCTCCTGCGCAGTCACTGTGTGCAGTCTCTTTCTCCTGCGCAGTCTCTTTCTCCTGCGCAGTCGCTGTGTGCAGTCTCTTCCTTCTGCGCAGTCTCTTTCTCCTGCGCAGTCGCTGTGCGCAGTCTTTCTCCTGCGCAGTCGCTGTGTGCAGTCTATTTCTCCTGCGCAGTCATTGTGTGCAGTCTCTTTCTCCTGCGCAGTCACTGTGTGCAGTCTCTTTCTCCTGCGCAGTCACTGTGTGCAGTCTCTTTCTCCTGCGCAGTCGCTGTGTGCAGTCTCTCTTTCTCCTGCGCAGTCGCTGTGTGCAGTCTCTTTCTCCTGTGCAGTCTCTTTCTCCTGCGCAGTCGCTGTGTGCAGTCTCTTTCTCCTGCGCAGTCACTGTGTGCAGTCTCTTTCTCCTGCGCAGTCACTGTGTGCAGTCTCTTTCTCCTGCGCAGTCACTGTGTGCAGTCTCTCTTTCTCCTGCGCAGTCACTGTGTGCAGTCTCTCTTTCTCCTGCGCAGTCACTGTGTGCAGTCTCTCTTTCTCCTGCGCAGTCGCTGTGTGCAGTCTCTCTTTCTCCTGCGCAGTCGCTGTGTGCAGTCTCTTTCTCCTGCGCAGTCACTGTGTGCAGTCTCTTTCTCCTGCGCAGTCGCTGTGTGCAGTCTCTTTCTCCTGTGCAGTCTCTTTCTCCTGCGCAGTCGCTGTGTGCAGTCTCTTTCTCCTGCGCAGTCACTGTGTGCAGTCTCTTTCTCCTGCGCAGTCACTGTGTGCAGTCTCTTTCTCCTGCGCAGTCACTGTGTGCAGTCTCTCTTTCTCCTGCGCAGTCACTGTGTGCAGTCTCTCTTTCTCCTGCGCAGTCGCTGTGTGCAGTCTCTTTCTCCTGTGCAGTCTCTTTCTCCTGCGCAGTCGCTGTGTGCAGTCTCTTTCTCCTGCGCAGTCACTGTGTGCAGTCTCTTTCTCCTGCGCAGTCACTGTGTGCAGTCTCTCTTTCTCCTGCGCAGTCACTGTGTGCAGTCTCTCTTTCTCCTGCGCAGTCACTGTGTGCAGTCTCTCTTTCTCCTGCGCAGTCGCTGTGTGCAGTCTCTCTTTCTCCTGCGCAGTCGCTGTGTGCAGTCTCTCTTTCTCCTGCGCAGTCGCTGTGTGCAGTCTCTCTTTCTCCTGCGCAGTCGCTGTGTGCAGTCTCTTTCTCCTGCGCAGTCGCTGTGTGCAGTCTCTTTCTCCTGCGCAGTCGCTGTGTGCAGTCTCTCTTTCTCCTGCGCAGTCGCTGTGTGCAGTCTCTCTTTCTCCTGCGCAGTCGCTGTGTGCAGTCTCTCTTTCTCCTGCGCAGTCGCTGTGTGCAGTCTCTCTTTCTCCTGCGCAGTCGCTGTGTGCAGTCTCTTTCTCCTGCGCAGTCGCTGTGTGCAGTCTCTTTCTCCTGCGCAGTCGCTGTGTGCAGTCTCTCTTTCTCCTGCGCAGTCGCTGTGTGCAGTCTCTTTCTCCTGCGCAGTCGCTGTGTGCAGTCTCTTTCTCCTGCGCAGTCGCTGTGTGCAGTCTCTTTCTCCTGCGCAGTCGCTGTGTGCAGTCTCTTTCTCCTGCGCAGTCGCTGTGTGCAGTCTCTTTCTCCTGCGCAGTCGCTGTGTGCAGTCTCTTTCTCCTGCGCAGTCGCTGTGTGCAGTCTCTTTCTCCTGCGCAGTCTCTTTCTCCTGCGCAGTCGCTGTGTGCAGTCTCTTTCTCCTGCGCAGTCTCTTTCTCCTGCGCAGTCGCTGTGTGCAGTCTCTTTCTCCTGCGCAGTCGCTGTGTGCAGTCTCTTTCTCCTGCGCAGTCACTGTGTGCAGTCTCTTTCTCCTGCGCAGTCACTGTGTGCAGTCTCTTTCTCCTGCGCAGTCACTGTGTGCAGTCTCTCTTTCTCCTGCGCAGTCGCTGTGTGCAGTCTCTTTCTCCTGCGCAGTCTCTTTCTCCTGCGCAGTCGCTGTGTGCAGTCTCTTTCTCCTGCGCAGTCGCTGTGCGCAGTCTCTTTCTCCTGCGCAGTCGCTGTGCGCAGTCTATTTCCCCTGCGCAGTCGCTGTGCGCAGTCTCTTTCTCCTGCGCAGTCGCTGTGCGCAGTCTCTTTCTCCTGCGCAGTCGCTGTGCGCAGTCTCTTTCTCCTGCGCAGTCTCTTTCTCCTGCGCAGTCACTGTGTGCACAGTCTCTTTCCCCTGCGCAGTCGGCGCGTGCAGTCTCTCTTTCTCCTGCGCAGTCGTTGCGTGCAGTCTCTCTTTCTCCTGCGCAGTCTCTGCGTGCAGTCTCTCTTTCTCCTGCGCAGTCGTTGCGTGCAGTCTCTCTTTCTCCTGCGCAGTCGCCGCGTGCAGTCTCTCTTTCTCCTGCGCAGTCGCTGTGTGCAGTCTCTTTCTCCTGCGCAGTCACTGTGTGCAGTCTCTTTCTCCTGCGCAGTCGCTGTGTGCAGTCTCTCTTTCTCCTGCGCAGTCGCTGTGCAGTCTCTTTCTCCTGTGCAGTCTCTTTCTCCTGCGCAGTCGCTGTGTGCAGTCTCTTTCTCCTGCGCAGTCACTGTGTGCAGTCTCTTTCTCCTGCGCAGTCGCTGTGTGCAGTCTCTCTTTCTCCTGCGCAGTCGCTGTGTGCAGTCTCTTTCTCCTGCGCAGTCGCTGTGTGCAGTCTCTTTCTCCTGCGCAGTCACTGTGTGCAGTCTCTTTCTCCTGCGCAGTCGCTGTGTGCAGTCTCTTTCTCCTGCGCATTCACTGTGTGCAGTCTCTTTCTCCTGCGCAATCGCTGTGTGCAGTCTTTTTCTCCTGCGCATTCACTGTGTGTAGTCTCTTTCTCCTGCGCATTCACTGTGTGTAGTCTCTTTCTCCTGCGCAGTCACTGTGTGCAGTCTCTTTCTCCTGCGCAGTCTCTTTCTCCTGCGCAGTCGCTGTGTGCAGTCTCTTCCTTCTGCGCAGTCACTGTGTGCAGTCTCTTTCTCCTGCGCAGTCGCTGTGTGCAGTCTCTCTTTCTCCTGCGCAGTCGCTGTGTGCAGTCTCTTTCTCCTGCGCAGTCACTGTGTGCAGTCTCTTTCTCCTGCGCAGTCGCTGTGTGCAGTCTCTCTTTCTCCTGCGCAGTCGCTGTGTGCAGTCTCTTTCTCCTGCGCAGTCGCTGTGTGCAGTCTCTTTCTCCTGCGCAGTCACTGTGTGCAGTCTCTTTCTCCTGCGCAGTCGCTGTGTGCAGTCTCTTTCTCCTGCGCATTCACTGTGTGCAGTCTCTTTCTCCTGCGCAATCGCTGTGTGCAGTCTTTTTCTCCTGCGCATTCACTGTGTGTAGTCTCTTTCTCCTGCGCATTCACTGTGTGTAGTCTCTTTCTCCTGCGCAATCGCTGTGTGCAGTCTCTTTCTCCTGCGCATTCACTGTGTGTAGTCTCTTTCTCCTGCGCAGTCACTGTGTGCAGTCTCTTTCTCCTGCGCAGTCGCTGTGTGCAGTCTCTTTCTCCTGCGCATTCACTGTGTGCAGTCTCTTTCTCCTGCGCAGTCGCTGTGTGCAGTCTCTCTTTCTCCTGCGCAGTCGCTGTGTGCAGTCTCTTTCTCCTGTGCAGTCTCTTTCTCCTGCGCAGTCGCTGTGTGCAGTCTCTTTCTCCTGCGCAGTCACTGTGTGCAGTCTCTTTCTCCTGCGCAGTCACTGTGTGCAGTCTCTTTCTCCTGCGCAGTCTCTGTGTGCAGTCTCTCTTTCTCCTGCGCAGTCACTGTGTGCAGTCTCTCTTTCTCCTGCGCAGTCACTGTGTGCAGTCTCTTTCTCCTGCGCAGTCGCTGTGTGCAGTCTCTCTTTCTCCTGCGCAGTCGCTGTGTGCAGTCTCTTTCTCCTGCGCAGTCACTGTGTGCAGTCTCTTTCTCCTGCGCAGTCGCTGTGTGCAGTCTCTTTCTCCTGTGCAGTCTCTTTCTCCTGCGCAGTCGCTGTGTGCAGTCTCTTTCTCCTGCGCAGTCACTGTGTGCAGTCTCTTTCTCCTGCGCAGTCACTGTGTGCAGTCTCTTTCTCCTGCGCAGTCACTGTGTGCAGTCTCTCTTTCTCCTGCGCAGTCACTGTGTGCAGTCTCTCTTTCTCCTGCGCAGTCGCTGTGTGCAGTCTCTTTCTCCTGTGCAGTCTCTTTCTCCTGCGCAGTCGCTGTGTGCAGTCTCTTTCTCCTGCGCAGTCACTGTGTGCAGTCTCTTTCTCCTGCGCAGTCACTGTGTGCAGTCTCTCTTTCTCCTGCGCAGTCACTGTGTGCAGTCTCTCTTTCTCCTGCGCAGTCACTGTGTGCAGTCTCTCTTTCTCCTGCGCAGTCGCTGTGTGCAGTCTCTCTTTCTCCTGCGCAGTCGCTGTGTGCAGTCTCTCTTTCTCCTGCGCAGTCGTTGCGTGCAGTCTCTCTTTCTCCTGCGCAGTCTCTGCGTGCAGTCTCTCTTTCTCCTGCGCAGTCGCCGCGTGCAGTCTCTCTTTCTCCTGCGCAGTCTCTTTCTCCTGCGCAGTCGCCGCGTGCAGTCTCTCTTTCTCCTCCGCAGTCTCTTCAGAGATCTTGACCCTGGTGAAGGATTTCATTGTTTTACCAGTTTTTACCTACAATTTGTTTACATTTTTCCTCCCTTTCCAAGATCTCTGCATCATGTCAGTGAATGGAGGCCTCGTGACCCCCCCCCCCTGGTACAGCAAGCAGAGGTCCTACCATTGCTGGGAAACTAATGCAAGAATCTGCCGATGATTAACCCCTCGCTGCCCTGGACAATTCTCCAGAAACACTGAGGACGTCACAGGATATTACACAACGTTCTGTAATATCCTGTCACTCTGGAGGATCCCTTTAAGATGTCCTAAAAGTCTGTGGACCTCCCCTTTAAGAGCTGCATTGCTGAGGGACACCTGATAACAGGTGAGCGCAGCTCCCGGGGATAAATATTCCATAATCTGGACAATTATCATTCCTGGTGCAGGACACACGTGGATGAGGAGGCCTTTAATGGCGGCCGCCGGGTTGTGCTGCGTGACTCCTCCGCTGAGTAATCGCAGAATTATTTCTCATATGATGATTAATATAATATTCCCAATATCTCCCCGAGGCCACTGGAAGCAATTATTATCTACAGGGCCTCTAATTAAAGGGGCGGTGGCATCAGACATGATCTCTCATGTGACATCGGGGTATCTAACCATATAACACCGGGGCCCCCATAATCCTAGTGTTCCCTCGTGTTGTGGAAGGGATGGAGTGCGGGCTGTGAGAATGCGGGGAATGAGGAGAGCGCTGTGCTCAGTCTGTCTGACCCCGGCGCTGCCTCCAGGCTGAATCCTGTCACTACTGGAGAAATCGCAGGGTTAACAGAAGTCCTACTCCTCACAGGGTATAGGGACATGGAGGATGGGGGTGATAGTATCAGCAGGTGCGATCCTACACACTGCAGCCTCCTGTGATATATGGATTTAAATTGCTTGATTGTACTGGGGATGTGTCCGCACACTGCTGTGCTCTGTGCCCTGAGAGTTACGTATTGTCCCTGGAGAGAGGTGTAATCAGACCTCACACTGCTGTGCTCTGTGCTCTGTGCAGCCAGTGTTATGTACTGTCCCTGGAGAGATGTGTAATCACACCTCACACTGCTGTGCTCTGTGCTCTCTGCAGCCAGTGTTCGGTATTGTCCCTGGAGAGATGTGTAATCAGACCTCACACTGCTGTGCTCTGTGCTCTCTGCAGCCAGTGTTATGTACTGTCCCTGGAGACATGTGTAATCAGACCTCACACTGCTGTGCTCTGTGCTCTCTGCAGCCAGTGTTATGTATTGTCCCTGGAGAGATGTGTAATCAGACCTCACACTGCTGTGCTCTGTGCTCTCTGCAGCCAGTGTTATGTATTGTCCCTGGAGAGATGTGTAATCAGACCTCACACTGCTGTGCTCTGTGCTCTCTGCAGCCAGTGTTATGTATTGTCCCTGGAGAGATGTGTAATCAGACCTCACACTGCTGTGCTCTGTGCTCTCTGCAGCCAGTGTTATGTATTGTCCCTGCAGAGATGTGTAATCAGACCTCACACTGCTGTGCTCTGTGCTCTCTGCAGTCAGTGTTATGCATTGTCCCTGGGGAGATGTGTAATCAGACCTCACACTGCTGTGCTCTGTGCTCTCTGCAGCCAGTGTTATGTATTGTCCCTGGAGAGATGTGTAATCAGACCTCACCCTGCTTTGCTCTGTGCAGCCAGTGTTATGTATTGTCTCTGGAGAGATGTGTAATCAGACCTCACACTGCTGTGCTCTGTGCTCTCTGCAGCCAGTGTGATGTATTGTCCCTGGAGAGATGTGTAATCAGACCTCACACTGCTGTGCTCTGTGCTCTCTGCAGCCAGTGTTATGTATTGTCCCTGGAGAGATGTGTAATCAGACCTCACACTGCTGTGCTCTGTGCTCTCTGCAGCCAGTGTTATGTATTGTCCCTGGAGAGATGTGTAATCAGACCTCACACTGCTGTGCTCTGTGCTCTCTGCAGCCAGTGTTATGTATTATCCCTGGAGAGATGTGTAATCAGACCTCACACTGCTGTGCTCTGTGCTCTCTGTAGCCAGTGTTATGTATTGTCCCTGGAGAGATGTGTAATCAGACCTCACACTGCTGTGCTCTGTGCTCTCTGCAGCCAGTGTTATGTATTGTCCCTGGAGAGATGTGTAATCAGACCTCACACTGCTGTGCTCTGTGCTCTCTGCAGCCAGTGATATGTACTGTCCCTGGAAAGATGTGTATTCATAGATTTGTGTATGTTATTAGTAGCAGCAGGACTGTGATATGTGAATTTATATTTCAGGACTTTACTGGGGGCATATCCTCACACTGCTGTGCTCTGTGCTCTCTGCATTCAGCTGCTTCCCAGGCGGAGGTGATGAGACGCCGCTCTGTGCTCTCCTGGTGTCTGTCATCACAGACCAGACAGAGGTGAGCGGGTTCAGGGCAGGTAACACTGATTCATCACCCACAGCCCGGGGCACCCATCATCATCAGCACCCGAGTACAGGGACCTCTCCCCGCTGCAGAAAGCTGTTTATCCCTCTATCCGTCTCTCTCTCTATTTATCCCTCCATATTTTGATATTTCTGTCTCCTGTGGGTGTGGCTCCGGTGGGAGTGGGTGGAGCCTCTGCCCGTATTCGCCATATACGGTCTATACCCCGCGCAGCGGACGCTTATTTCCTCTTTTCTATAAATTCCTGCACATTATTATCTGTGTGATGGGGCGCGAGCTATAAATACCCCCCGACCCTCGTGGCTTCCTCCAGTCCTTATCATCATGTGACACCAGATGTGTGGGCGCAGGGCGGGGTCACAGGGAGGTCAGGAATGTGTCACAAGGGTCAAAGAGGACGTTATCCCCAAAAATAGGTTTTATTCTGTAAGATGCTAAATTATAAATAACCCAAATTATCCAGAAAACTCAATGACCCCTCAGATAACATTATATTCTACACAGTGATGTCACAGTACAGGGATGATACACACAGTGATGTCACAGTACAGGGATAATACACACAGTGATGTCACAGTACAGGGATAATACACACAGTGATGTCACAGTACAGGGATGATACACACAGTGATGTCACAGTACAGAGATAATACACACAGAGATGTCACAGTACAGGGATAATACACACAGTGATGTCACAGTACAGGGATAATACACACAGCGATGTCACAGTACAGGGATAATACACACAGCGATGTCACAGTACAGGGATAATACACACAGTGATGTCACAGTACAGGGATAATACACACAGTGATGTCACAGTACAGGGATAATACACACAGTGATGTCACAGTACAGGGATAATACACACAGTGATGTCACAGTACAGGGATGATACACACAGTGATGTCACAGTACAGGGATAATACACACAGTGATGTCACAGTACAGGGATAATACACACAGTGATGTCACAGTACAGGGATAATACACACAGTGATGTCACAGTACAGGGATGATACACACAGTGATGTCACAGTACAGAGATAATACACACAGAGATGTCACAGTACAGGGATAATACACACAGTGATGTCACAGTACAGGGATAATACACACAGCGATGTCACAGTACAGGGATAATATACACAGTGATGTCACAGTACAGGGATGATACACACAGTGATGTCACAGTACAGGGATGATACACACAGTGATGTCACAGTACAGGGATAATACGCGCAGCGATGTCACAGTACAGGGATAATACGCGCAGTGATGTCACAGTACAGGGATAATACGCGCAGTGATGTCACAGTACAGGGATAATACGCGCAGTGATGTCACAGTACAGGGATAATACGCGCAGTGATGTCACAGTACAGAGATAATACACACAGTGATGTCACAGTACAGGGATAATACACACAGTGATGTCACAGTACAGAGATAATACACACAGTGATGTCACAGTACAGAGATAATACACACAGTGATGTCACAGTACAGGGATAATACACACAGTGATGTCACAGTACAGGGATAATACACACAGTGATGTCACAGTACAGGGATAATACACACAGCGATGTCACAGTACAGGGATAATATACACAGTGATGTCACAGTACAGGGATGATACACACAGTGATGTCACAGTACAGGGATGATACACACAGTGATGTCACAGTACAGGGATAATACGCGCAGCGATGTCACAGTACAGGGATAATACGCGCAGCGATGTCACAGTACAGGGATAATACGCGCAGCGATGTCACAGTACAGGGATAATACGCGCAGCGATGTCACAGTACAGGGATAATACGCGCAGTGATGTCACAGTACAGGGATAATACGCGCAGTGATGTCACAGTACAGGGATAATACGCGCAGTGATGTCACAGTACAGGGATAATACGCACAGTGATGTCACAAGGTCCTCTATATACAGTCACACAGGGTCTTGAAGGGAACCTGGGACCTAATTTTCACTAAAGACCGGTTACAGAACCCCCTCACACCTGCAGGGCACATCTGCCTTCTCTAAACATTTGCATTACAATATAATTGTGTATTATAATTTATCTTGCACCCTGACAGAATCCTGTGTGTTGCCCCAGGGGTTGGGCATTGGTTTGGATGCATTTAATAAAACAACATGTGACTGATCTGTGCGGCTCACTCCTCAGCTCTCAGCCCCCACCTTTGTGCTCCTGTACAGCTCCTCCCTCCTGCTCCTACACAGAGCTCACAGCCTGGAGAGATGACATCAGTGGGAGAGGGAGGAGCTGTACAGGAGCACAAAGGTGGGGGCTGAGAGTTGAGGAGTGAGCCGCACAGACAAGTCACATGTTGTTTTATTAAATGCATCCAAACCAAAGCCCAACCCCTGGGACTACACAGAGGATTCTGTCAGGGTGCAAGGTAAGTTATAACACCCAATTATATTGTAATGCAAATGATTAGAGAAAGCAGAGCGGCAGCTGTGCCCTGCAGGTGTGAGGGGCTTCTGTAACCTGTCTGTAGGGAAAATGAGGTCCCTGATGACAGGTTCCCTTTAAGGGGGCTGGGTTCTAGTCAGGGGAAGATAGAGGTTTATAGTTCTGCTTGTGTTTAATAAGCTGTTGGGGTCTATATGGGTTTGGGGCTTCATAGTGGTTGAGGGGGCTGTATAGGATTAGGGGCTGCATGAGCTTGAGATTGTTGAGGATTGTACATGTTGGATTTTGCTCTGCCTGATCCTGCGGGAGGTGAGTTCCTGGAGGCAGTGGTGTCCTCCCTTCTCTCCGGTTGGACTGGTAGCCATTAGGATTTCTGTGTGATGTCCTCATTTGTGTTTTTCCGGTTCCTCCGATAATTGGGCAGAATCTTAATGAGAGGAAATGCACGGGCAGCGCGGGCTCAGGTATGTGGGTGCGGAGCGGCGTGTCATGGCTCAGGTATACCAGGTATGCGGCAGGTATGTGACCGCGCTGCACATGTCCTCACGTTTCTACATGTCCCTCATAAATCAGGAGCCCCCGAGCCCCAGCAGAGGCTGAGCACCCATGGGTGCCACACATACCCATAGAGGGGCCTCATCCTCCAATGCTCCCATCCGTCTCCCTATAAGGGTCTCATCCTCCCCTTGTGTTTCGTATTGGTTCACCCCATAATTGACCCCTGACCCCTCATATCCCTCTTAGAAGCCATGATGAGGGTCCTGTCACGGGGTATATCAGACACTTTCACCCCTCCCATGGGTGGATCCCGTCTGCTCCCATGTTTACATTGAGATGCGATGACATCATAGGGTCCATGATGACATCATTAACCCACACATGACCGCAGTGACTAAGGGAGGAGTAAATTTAGCATAAAGTCTCTGGGGGTTACAGAGATAAATGGTAAAAAAACAAAAATAGGAATAAAGGGGTTAATGGTGATATCCCCAGTGGCCTGGGGTAGTAAAAGGGTTAATAATAACATCCCTGGTGGTCTGGGGGGAGCCAATAGTAATAATCCTGGAGGTCTGAGACAGTGGTGAGGTCCTGTTTTTTCCAGTTTTGGATTGTTGAAGGGGTTAATGGACCACCCTGGTGACATTAACCCCTTCATCAACTAATAACATGGGATACACTATCGCTGCAACGCACCTCCTATTAAATTGAATCGCTGAAGCCACCTGGACCACCGGGGTGTCACCATAGCCTCCTGTCCTAACCTAGACCACCAGGGGTGTCACCATTACTCTGTGCCCCAGCATTACCCACCAGGGGTGTCACCATTACTCTGTGCCCCAGCATTACCCACCAGGGATGTCACCATTACTCTGTGCCCCAGCATTACCCACCAGGGGTGTCACCATTACTCTGTGCCCCAGCATTACCCACCAGGGGTGTCACCATTACTCTGTGCCCCAGCATTACCCACCAGGGGTGTCACCATTACTCTGTGCCCCAGCATTACCCACCAGGGGTGTCACCATTACTCCGTGCCCTAGCATTACCCACCAGGGGTGTCACCATTACTCCGTGCCCTAGCATTACCCACCAGGGGTGTCACCATTACTCCGTGCCCCAGCATTACCCACCAGGGGTGTCACCATTACTCCGTGCCCCAGCATTACCCACCAGGGGTGTCACCATTACTCCGTGCCCCAGCATTACCCACCAGGGATGTCACCATTACTCTGTGCCCCAGCATTACCCACCAGGGGTGTCACCATTACTCTGTGCCCCAGCATTACCCACCAGGGATGTCACCATTACTCTGTGCCCCAGCATTACCCACCAGGGGTGTCACCATTACTCTGTGCCCCAGCATTACCCACCAGGGGTGTCACCATTACTCTGTGCCCCAGCATTACCCACCAGGGGTGTCACCATTACTCTGTGCCCCAGCATTACCCACCAGGGATGTCACCATTACTCCGTGCCCCAGCATTACCCACCAGGGATGTCACCATTACTCTGTGCCCCAGCATTACCCACCAGGGGCGTCACCATTACTCTGTGCCCCAGCATTACCCACCAGGGGTGTCACCATTACTCTGTGCCCTAGCATTACCCACCAGGGGTGTCACCATTACTCTGTGCCCCAGCATTACCCACCAGGGATGTCACCATTACTCTGTGCCCCAGCATTACCCACCAGGGGTGTCACCATTACTCCGTGCCCCAGCATTACCCACCAGGGGCGTCACCATTACTCTGTGCCCTAGCATTACCCACCAGGGGTGTCACCATTACTCTGTGCCCTAGCATTACCCACCAGGGATGTCACCATTACTCCGTGCCCCAGCATTACCCACCAGGGATGTCACCATTACTCCGTGCCCCAGCATTACCCACCAGGGGTGTCACCATTACTCTGTGCCCCAGCATTACCCACCAGGGGTGTCACCATTACTCTGTGCCCCAGCATTACCCACCAGGGATGTCACCATTACTCTGTGCCCCAGCATTACCCACCAGGGGCGTCACCATTACTCTGTGCCCCAGCATTACCCACCAGGGGTGTTACCATTACTCTGTGCCCTAGCATTACCCACCAGGGGTGTCACCATTACTCTGTGCCCTAGCATTACCCACCAGGGGCGTCACCATTACTCTGTGCCCTAGCATTACCCACCAGGGGTGTCACCATTACTCCGTGCCCCAGCATTACCCACCAGGGATGTCACCATTACTCTGTGCCCCAGCATTACCCACCAGGGATGTCACCATTACTCTGTGCCCTAGCATTACCCACCAGGGATGTCACCATTACTCTGTGCCCTAGCATTACCCACCAGGGGTGTCACCATTACTCTGTGCCCTAGCATTACCCACCAGGGGCGTCACCATTACTCTGTGCCCTAGCATTACCCACCAGGGGTGTCACCATTACTCCGTGCCCTAATCTAGACCACCAGGGGTGCCACCATTTCCCCTTGTCCTAATCTAGACCACCAGGGATGTCATATTACCCCCTGAAGTAGACCACCAGGTCCCCTGTACCCCAAATGAGGGAAGCAGCAGGTCTCACACTCCAGTCCCTGCTCCCCTTTCCTGTGCATAGAGATTTTCTGGCTGTGACTGGACATCCCCTTTAAGAAGGGTGGGATGTCCTTAGGATGCCCCCCCCCCCTTAAGGACCCCTTAAGATGCAGTTCCTGACCCTCCACTAGGTGTCTGGGATCAGCCGAGGTCACGGGTTTTCCTTCTGAGACCCTTTAAGAGGAGAGAACAGTAATAACAAATCCGGCCATAAAAATAAACGGAGATTTTATGTGAAATAATCTGTTCTTCACGTGAGGACGCGATGTCCTGGCCGCCCGCCAACCGCATCCCGGCCCCCGACTGCAGACACAACGGGGACTTGTCCTCAGATGGAATCTAGGGAGGAAATAATCCATACAATGTATCCAGCCCGGGCACCAGGGGGTTAACTGTGTGCTGAACAGTGTATCTAATCCTATCCTGTGTGATACTGCCTGCTGAGCTGTGTATCTCATCCGATCCTGTGTGATACTGTCTGCTGAGCTGTGTATCTAATCCTATTCTGTGTGATACTGTCTGCTGAGCTGTGTATCTAATCCTATTCTGTGTGATACTGTCTGCTGAGCTGTGTATCTAATCCTATCCTGTGTGATACTGCCTGCTGAGCTGTGTATCTAATCCTATCCTGTGTGATACTGTCTGTTGAGCTGTGTATCTAATCCTATCTGTGTGATACTGTCTGCTCAGCTGTGTATCTAATCCTCTCCTGTGTGATACTGTCTGCTGAGCTGTGTATCTAATCCTATCCTGTATGATACTGTCTGCTGAGCTGTGTATCTAATCCCATCCTGTGTGATACTGTCTGCTGAGCTGTGTATCTAATCCCATCCTGTGTGATACTGTCTGCTGAGCTGTGTATCTAATCCTCTCCTGTGTGATACTGTCTGCTGAGCTGTGTATCTAATCCCATCCTGTGTGATACTGACTGCTGAGCTGTGTATCTAATCCTATCTGTGTGATACTGTCTGCTCAGCTGTGTATCTAATCCTCTCCTGTGTGATACTGTCTGCTGAGCTGTGTATCTAATCCTATCCTGTATGATACTGTCTGCTGAGCTGTGTATCTAATCCCATCCTGTGTGATACTGTCTGCTGAGCTGTGTATCTAATCCCATCCTGTGTGATACTGTCTGCTGAGCTAAGTATCTAATCCTGTCCTATGTGATACTGTCTGCTTGCTGTGTATCTAATCCTATCATGTGCGATACGGTCTGCTGAGCTGTGTATCTAATCCTATCCTGTGTGATACTGCCTGCTGAGCTGTGTATCTAATACTATCCTGTGTGATACTGTCTTCTGAGCTGTGTATCTAATCCTATCCTGTGTGATACTGTCTGCTGAGCTGTGTATCTAATCCTATCCTGTGTGATACTGACTGCTGAGCAGTGTATCTCATCCGATCCTGTGTGATACTGCCTGCTGAGCTGTGTATCTAATCCCATCCTGTGTGATACTGACTGCTGAGCTGTGTATCTAATCCTCTCCTGTGTGATACTGACTGCTGAGCTGTGTATCTAATCCTATCCTGTGTGACACTGTCTGCTGAGCTGTGTATCTAATCCTATCCTGTGTGATACTGCCTGCTGAGCTGTGTATCTAATCCTATCCTGTGTGATACAGTCTGCTGAGCTGTGTATCTAATCCTATCCTGTGTGATACTGTCTGCTGAGCTGTGTATCTAATCCTCTCCTGTGTGATACTGCCTGCTGAGCTGTGTATCTAATCCTATCCTGTGTGATACTGTATTCTGAGCTGTGTATCTAATCCTATCATGTGTGATACAGTCTGCTGCGCTGTGTATCTAATCCTATCCTGTGTGATACAGTCTGCTGAGCTGTGTATCTAATCCTATCCTGTGTGATACTGTCTGCTGAGCTGTGTATCTAATCCTATCATGTGTGATACTGTCTGCTGAGCTGTGTATCTAATCCTATCCTATGTGATACTGTCTGCTGAGCTGTGTATCTAATCCTATCCTGTGTGATACTGTCTGCTGAGCTGTGTATCTAATCCTATCCTGTGTGATACTGTCTGCTGAGCTGTGTATCTAATCCCATCCTGTGTGATACTGTCTGCTGAGCTGTGTATCTAATCCTATCCTGCATGATACTGACTGCTGTGCTGTGTATCTAATCCTATCCTGTGTGATACTGTCTGCTGAGCTGTGTATATAATCCTATCCTGTGTGATACTGACTGCTGAGCTGTGTATCTAATCCTATCCTGTGTGATACTGTCTGCTGAGCTGTGTATCTAATCCTATCCTGTGATACAGGATGACACCTATCTGTACCCTATAGGGCAGTCTAGTGACAGAGAAGGGTTAATCTCTGCGGGGTGAGTAATGGCGGACAGGATATTAATGGAGTGCCCACTCAGTGAGGGCGAGGAGCCTGACAATACAAGGAGGGCCGGGCCCCGGGCGTGATCCATCACAATAAACCGTGTATCCACGCCTAATCCACGCTGTCCACCCAACCCCGTCACCAGAATTATATCCGATTCTGGGAAAGCTGGGTGACCACCGAGCTGCCCTTACTGCTCCTACTAGGCTTATCACCTGCAGCATGTATCTAAGCCTATCATGTGTCACACTGTATGATGAGTCCGTGTATCTAAGCCTGTATCATGTGTCACACTGTATGAGGAGTCTGTGTATCTAAGCCTGTATCATGTGTCACACTGTATGATGAGTCTGTGTATCTAAGCCTGTATCATGTGTCACACTGTATGATGAGTCTGTGTATCTAAGCCTATATCATGTGTCACACTGTATGATGAGTCTGTGTATCTAAGCCTGTATCATGTGTCACACTGTATGATGAGTCTGTGTATCTAAGCCTGTATCATGTGTCACACTGTATGATGAGTCTGTGTATCTAAGCCTATATCATGTGTCACACTGTATGAGGAGTCTGTGTATCTAAGCCTGTATCATGTGTCACACTGTATGATGAGTCTGTGTATCTAAGCCTATATCATGTGTCACACTGTATGATGAGTCTGTGTATCTAAGCCCATCATGTGTCAAACTATACTGTAATAGAAGTTTGTATCTAATCCTGTACTGTACAGGATACTAGGAAAGCTGAGTGCCATCTGCTCCGGTCTACGTTTTTAATAAAGAAAAGCAGCTGTATTACACATTAAAGGATTAGATACACAGCTCAGCAGTCAGTATCACATAGGACAGGATTAGATACACGGCTCAGCAGACAGCATCACATAAGAGAGGATTAGATACACAGCTCACCGGACAGTATCACACAGGATAGGATTAGATACACAGCTCAGCAGTCAGTATCACACAGGATGGGATTAGATACACAGCTCAGCAGTATCACACAGGATAGGATTATATACACAGCTCAGCAGGCAGTATCACACAGGATAGGATTAGATACACAGCTCAGCAGACAGTATCACACAGGATAGGATTAGATACACAGCTCAGCAGGCAGTATCACACAGGATAGGATTAGATACACAGCTCAGCAGACAGTATCACACAGGATAGGATTAGATACACAGCTCAGCAGGCAGTATCACACATGATAGGATTAGATACACAGCTCAGCAGACAGTATCACACAGGATAGGATTAGATACACAGCTCAGCAGACAGTATCACACAGGATAGGATTAGATACACGGCTCAGCGGACAGTATCACACAGGATAGGATTAGATACACAGCTCACCGGACAGTATCACACAGGATAGGATTATATACACAGCTCAGCAGGCAGTATCACACAGGATAGGATTAGATACACAGCTCACCGGACAGTATCACACAGGATAGGATTATATACACAGCTCAGCAGGCAGTATCACACAGGATAGGATTAGATACACAGCTCAGCAGACAGTATCACACAGGATAGGATTAGATACACAGCTCAGCAGACAGTATCACACAGGATAGGATTAGATACACAGCTCAGCAGACAGTATCACACAGGATAGGATTAGATACACAGCTCAGCAGACAGTATCACACAGGATAGGATTAGATACACAGCTCACCGGACAGTATCACACAGGATAGGATTATATACACAGCTCAGCAGTCAGTATCACACAGGATAGGATTAGATACACAGCTCAGCAGGCTGTATCACACAGGATAGGATTAGATACACAGCTCAATAAACTGTATCACATCTGTTAAAGGGATCCATCCTGATAAACCAGGGACATCACTCATAGATCCAAGCACCAGGACTGTTGTAATCTCCTTATATTTGTTAGTCATGGGCCAGAAGGGCTCCAGGGAGTGTTACCAGAGCCCTTCTGTGCTGTAGCTTCACAGGCTGTTACACTGTGCGGGTGCACTTTCCCCTCCCACTTTGTGAGATTACATCAGGCAGAGGGAGGGGGAAACAGTGTAGCACCCTGTGAAACTACAGCACAGAGGGGCTCTGGTAACACCCCCAGGGACCTTCAGAGGCTCATTAGCATAGTTATAAAGGTTGATTTTAGGTGGAAGGAGGCCATGGATAACAGATATAAAAAATTCCCACTGTCCTTATGCCCGGATCTATGAGTAATGTCCCTGGTTATGAGGATGGATTCTGATGGTTGGTTCTGGATACATGTGTTGGGTTCTGGTCTCTGATCTCTATGAGGTCGGGGTTCCTCTCTATTGGTGGTGACATCTTGATGTCAGGATCCGCGGTGCCCAGCGCTGTCACAGGAGAAGGGGAAGTCATGTCTCTATTTTTAGGTGTCAGTGATTGCGGGGGAGAAGCCGCGGGACGCTACGACTTCCCAGTAATAATGGTAACATCTACGCACACCGCCCCCCCCTCCGCATAGCCACAAATATCAGGCGAAAATGACAAATCATCACACCCCGAACCTTCCTCCAGACGTCACCCACAGCTTACTGTAAGAAAGATGGAAGATCGCAACAAATAACCCGGAACATCTATAAAATGGCACCAGAACCTCCGCAAAATGGATCATCTGTGTCATTTCATAACTTTACAATAAAGTTATCGCATAGCCTGATGCGATGCGGCTTTCATATGTCTCGCACTGAGGAGAAGCTTCCAGACTCTGCCATAAAGCCCCGACTGCTGGAGGCTGCAGTGATAGGTGACCCCCATCTCCCTCCTGTATCTCTGGAGCTCGAACACAGGGATCCTGGGGTCTTCTTTACCTCTCCCACCAAGGATCTTTTCCCACCATTGCTCAGTTCGGGTGGATGGCCAGGGCGAGGAAGAGTTGTGGTTGTCCCAAACTTCTTCAATTCAAGGCCACTGTGCTCTTAGGAACCTTGAGTACTGCAGAAATTCTTGGCCAGATCTGTGCCTTGCCACAATTCTGTCTCTGAGCTCCTTGGGCAGTTCCTTAGACCTCATGATTCTCACGTGCTGTGTCATGTACTCAGAGCTGTGAGGTCTAATATAGACAGGTGTGGGCCTTTCCTAATCAAGTCCAGTCAGTTTAATTAAACACAGCTGGACTCCAATAAAGGAGTAGAACCATCTCAAGGAGGATCAGAAGGAAATGGACTGCATGTGAGTCACAGCAAAGTGGCTGAATACTTGCGTCTATGTGATATTTCACATATAGTCACGTGACTATAAAGTCAGTACTATGCCATCCAAATCTATGAAAATCAGTCAGTGTCATGTGACGTCAGGGAGCTGGGTCCTAATATATCATATCTGTTCTATGAGGGGCACGAGGATCACACCTGGACCCTGACATCGCACTCCAATGACTGAGCCAAGGGGTGAACTCTCCATATAAGAGGTAGTGAGGAAGAAGCCTAAACCCTCTAATCCTCAGATAGAGGGGGGTAGAATACAGGGGTGGGAGACAATTTTGATATTTGTCATTGGCCCTTCTGATCACAGTGTGTGGAGGTACAGTAATGGGGTCCTTTTTAACCCCAATGTCTCTTTGGTATATCCAGACCAAGTACCAAGCCCTCTGGTGATGGGGAGGGGAAGCCCACCATCATCATGTCAGGGTACAGTAATGGGGGTTCTTTTCTACCCCGTCTTCTCCTCTTGTGTTTATCCTTTATAATATTAAATCAGTTTGTAGAAAGGAGAAGAATAAACACAACCGAGCACCAATCCCCCTGATCCTAGTGCCCTAGGGGGCAGGGAGCCATTTAGGGGATCTACTCCATTACTAGACCCAGGTTAAAGGTTAATGTTTTGTTCCTTTGGAGCAGGGCACAGTAATGGGGTTGTGTCCCGTGCCTACATGTGTTCTTGCATTTTTGGCTGGTGCCCCTTCCAGTTCCCCTCATCAGTTACAAGCCTTTCCAATGTTACCTGCCTCTAGGGTTAAGAGGGGCAGGACACGACCCCATTGGTGTCCCCTTATCTCAGCACACTAGACACTAAGGGGGCTTCCCATCCCAGGGGACATGGTGCTCCGTCCTATTCTCTTTATGTAAAGTTGGATCTTGCACAAAAAAAGGAAGTGAAGGAGGCGCGTAACACCCCCCCCATTACGGTGCCCTGACATGTAATAGCACATGAAAGGCTGCGGATCCTTCAGTCTCCATGACACATTCACCTCCGTATAAGAACTCTGCCCCTATATATCCCTGCAGAAGCCCCCCCCCCCCATCCTACACCGACCCTAGGAAATGAGTCCCCCACAGACTACAACTCCCAGCATGCTCTGCCCGGCACCTTAGAGAGCCTCAGTTCTTCCTGTGGAGGCGGCAGGACAGGACTCCCCGTGACGTCACAACTTTTTGAGAACTTACACAGAAAGATAAAAGCAGATTTTTTTTCCCCCTGAATGTTTAGAGTCATCGTCCTGCGCTGATGTCAGATACCGCACAGCGGTGCCCGGAGAGCTGCGCCGCTCATCATCCCTGCACCGTACACAGCTCAGATGTTATCTATGAAGCCACTGATGTGGGAAACACGGCTGATACCATCGAGAGATAACGGCGCAGTGTTCTGCAGAAACAATGGGGGAGGTGGGTGGGAACGCTGATGATTTTGGGAAATAATTTGTGGGGGTGTCCCGTCACCTACAGCTGCGTGGTCTGACATCCCCCTCCCAGATCCCTTGCTTTACACTGCAGCTCTGCCCCATTATATCACAGCTGTCATCAGGCTGCATTACTTATCGGACATTGGGGTGATCGGAAATCCACCTACCGGCTCCCGTCATCGGGGGGGTTAATACTGGGTCCCACAACCCCCACAAGTTATGTCCAGACATGGGGGTCATGCTCCCCCATTAGATAACAAGGTGACAATAATAAAGCACTAGGACCCCCCCATTACTCCGCTCCAGTGATAATAACGCTGATAGATTATTGGGGCTTATGTTCCAGCCCCCAAGTCCTGTCCCCCTCTGCTCTATAATATTACACATTACTCCCCCCCCCCCATATAACTAATAATGGTTCAGCCCCACCCCCTATAATATTACAGCGCAGTAATAATACTATTATACCTCCTATGTAGGTGATGAGTGTTTGTGTTCCAGGTCACGTGTTTTATAACTGATTATTGTGCAGCCCCACCCCCTATAATATTACAGTCCAGTAATAGTAGTTATACCCCCCCCCCCATAGTTTATTCCAGCGCTGAATGTCCTGTCCCCATCTATTCTATGGTAATACACATATTATAGCCTCCAATTGTAACTGATAATTGTGCAGCCCCCCCCCTATATTACAGTCCAGTAATAATAGTTATACCCCCCCCCCCCCCGCCATAGTTTATTCCAGTGCTGCATGTCCTGACCCCCATCTATTCTATGGTAATGCACACTTATATTATAGCCTCCACCTATAACTGATAATTGTGCAGCACCCCCCCCCCCCCCTTATATTACAGTCCAGTAATAATAGTTATACCCCCTTCCCCATAGTTGATAGGTGTTCGTGGTTCCAGCGCTGCATGTCCTGTCCCCCATCTATTCTATGCTAATAGACTTATATTATAGTCCCTAACTATAACTGATAATGGTGCAGCTCCTTCTTATATTACAATCCAGTACTAATAATCATCTTGTGTCCCCCATAGTTTATAGTGATTATACTCCAGCCCCCCCCCCTGCTCCTTTCTAATTATTGTCCTCACCTATAACTGATAATGGTGCAGCCCCACCCCCTATAATATTACAGTCCAGTAATAATAGTTATAACCCCTCCCATCCCCCCCTCATAGTTGATTCCAGCGCAGCATGTCCTGTCCCCCATATATTCTAAGGTAATACACACATATATCATAGCCCCCACCTATAACTGATAATGGTGCAGCTCCTTCCTATATTACAATCCAGTACTAATAATCATCTTGTGTCCCCCATAGGTTATAGTGATTATACTCCAGCCCCCCCAGGTCCTGCTCCTTTCTCTTTTCTAATTATTGTCCTCACCTATAACTGATAATGGTGCAGTCCCCCCTCTATAATAACGACGATAATTTTAAGCATCTACCATCTATGTAAAGGGGGGGGGTCTATTGCCCCGCCCCCCACAGAGGGAATCCCTGGCCGCGGACGTCACTAGAGCCAAGGAGACCCGCGCGCGTCATCGGCCGCCGCTGCCCATATAAGGAGACGTGCGTCAGCGGACGAGACCACGCGCTGCGGCTGCAGGGGGGGAGGGTCCCGGGAGCTGCAGGTGCGGGGCCGGGGCGGGGCAGCCGAGCGCTGGAGCCTCCCATTCCAGGACGCGGGGGGAGGAGAGAAGCCGCAGTAGATAATCGCACAAGGTTTGATGTGATGCCATTCCCCTGACTCATCCCGAGCGCAGGAGCAGCAGAGGTGAGCGCACACTCCCGGCTCCGCGCACACTCCCGGCCGCACCGGGGCTCGTACTGACGGAACTTTTTTGACATTTTTTTGTTAGTTTTTTTTTCTCTTGGATACAATGTTTGAGTCATAGAGAGTCAGGAGGGAGGAGGCTGCAGCCCTGCCATACAGAAGGGCACTTACCTCTCCTAGGAGTCACCCACAAGGGCACTTACCTCTCCTAGGAGTCACTTACCTCTCTGCCTCCTGGGATCATGTATCAGGATTATCCGGGGAGTTTCGACAGTTCCTCCCGTGGTAGCAGCAGCTCCCCGGCTCAGCCAGACGGATACCCGGGCACCTCCATATCTACCTCAATGCGCCAGGTGAGGATCTGACACCAGGTCATGACCCGGGGGTGCCCCCAGGCTGGGGTCCACTTCTTTATGGGGTCATTCAGCAGCTCCCGTCTTGGGGCTTCGTGGCCAAGGTGTGGGGGCTCAATCAGCTGCTCTTGTTTTGGAGGGGGATCAGTTTTGGCGTCTGGGTTCTGTTGGGCTCAGCCCGTTCTGGGGTTGTCGGTTGGTCCCGTCTCATGGGCTCGTGTTCCATATCACATAGAATGGTTCTATATTGGTCCGTGGATCAGGCTGTGAAGCGTCTTCATAGGGTCTCTGCTCTGGAGGACCCCACCGCTGGTCACGGGTTGGACATATCGCCCCAGGGTGACTGAGCTGTCTCATGTGGGTGATTGCTGCGGCTGATGTGCAGGACTGTACTTGCGTCCGACATGTCACCAGTCCTGGTGGTCCCCTCAGGACCTGGAGAAGGTGACATGGACTCTGGAGTCCAGCACAAGGTGGACAAGTCCTAACTTCTCTCGCAGGGTGTGTGGCGGAGGAATCTGCTCCATACCACACATGGATCTCCGTGCTGGGGCCAGGTCCAGGTCCGATTTTCCTTGTATTTGAATTTGGTTCTGGTTCTGTTGGTTGTCGCCCATTGGGTCCTGGCTCCGGAGTTATGTAGATCTTCTGCTTGTCATTGGCTGCGGTGGGATCTACATATGATTCAGCAGAGCGAGGAGCGCATGGAGACTTAACCCTTTGTGTTGTAGACAAGAAATGTTCAGGGTAGAAATGACCTTCTAGAGGGGCCGTGGGGTCACTTGTAGGGACACACAGGTAGTTTAGGGTCCCCTGTACAGGGAGGGACATGGGAGAGTAGTCATCATTCAGGAGGATGTTGGGGTTGGTCGGGGTCTTGAGGGCATCTCAGGACACATTGAGCCCTTCCTATGTGTAGCTGCTGATCTGGATGATACGAGCGCCGGGTCTCCATGTGTAACGCGTCCGCTACGTGTTTTCTGTGTATCCTGGACAACAGCAGAGATGAGAATCTGTAACCACATGGTAACTAATTCGGAGAACTACGAGGGCTTCATGAAGCTTCCTGGCCGCAACCTCTGCAGATACCATCAGACTCCTCCGGCTGGAGATACATTGGGGTTTCACACGTTACGCGGGCCCCGGCCCCTCCGCCACCTCCCGCTGTACTTTGTGTTATTGATTATAGAAGCTTAGACAAATAGTAAAGTCCACTCTGCGGACACACCCTGCCCACCCAGCACCCAGCAGGGCGAGGGCCCCTGGGGTGTGGACAAGAGGGCCTGCAGTCTAAGGGTGCTCCCTGCCCACCCAGTGCCCCGGCAGGGTGAGGGCTCCCAGGGTGTGGACAAGAGGGCCTGCAGTCTAAGGGTGCCCCCTGCCCACCCAGTGCCCCGGCAGGACGAGGGCCCCTGGGGTGTGGACAAGAGGGCCTGCAGTTTAATGGTGCCCCCTGCCCATCCAGCGCCGCTGCCCTCCCAGTGCCCTTACTGGGCGAGTGATTCCAGGGTGTGGACATAAGGGCTCAGGGCACCCTGCCCACCCAGTGCCCCGGCAGGTGTGGACATTAGGGCCTGCAGTTTCCAGAGCACCCTGCCCAAGCAGGGTGAGGACTCCCAGGGGCACCCTGCCCACCCAGTGCCCTGCATGGTGAAAGGTTCCCGTAGTCTCCCGGGCTCTGGGTACTGATAACGGGCCTGTATAGGTGGTAAACCCACAGCAAGTCTAGAAGATTTTGGTTCTGGTCCAGTGGGGGAGGGCCGGGTCTTTGTTCTGTAGACATATTAAAGGAGGAGGCTCAGTTTGTGCCAGCGACATCCACGACCTATAGAGACCGCCAAAAATAATCCCAAAATCCATCAACCTCACATTCAGCTACCGATACACTGTAACAAACCATCAGTGTGTGAAAGGGATACGTGATCTGTTACATTCTGCCACTGATACATTGTAACAAACCTTCAGAGCAGGAGGATTTGTGCTGACTGATTGAGGGGAGGCTCTGGTATTACACCTTCTCCGCCTCCATCACCCAGGATAGATTCTGGTTTTTGGTGACCACATCCCCCTCGCTACTCGATAAAGCCATATCCGTTGCGTGCCTGTGGGCACATCGCAGAATCCGAAAATCTATTAACCCTGCGTCAGGCTGCTGACACACTGTAACAAACTATCAGCACGTGAGATAAAAGTTGTGCTGTCAATGTACTTATCCCACTGAAAAATTGTTTAGGTTGGATGTGACTGTAGCGACACCTCAGCTGTGAGAAACATTCGTGGTTCCATGTTCTTGGCGACTGGCGTTAACCCCCTCACTGCCTTTTCCCATCCCAGACCCTGATTTTCAGCCTCCGCATCTGTTAGAATAACAGGACACCGATACATTGTGACAAACTATCAGAACCTCAGAAACCTGTTACAGTTAGATACTGACACATTGTCACAAATCATCAGAACCTGAGAGGAATGTCTGCTAGGGACGTATCTGGATTGGATACAACTGTAGCAAACTCTCAGCTGTGAAAAGTATAATCCCATATACTGCGTTTGGGATCCTGGGTCTATATTTCAGTGATGGCGTTCACTGACAGCAAGCAGAAAGAAGGCAGAATGGATTTGGGGAAGTTTCGGATGTGGGTTAACCCTTTAATGATGGGGACGGCAAATCAGAAATTTCATCCACAGATAATTATGTTACTGGAAGGGGTCGAGGTTGTGGCCCCCAGGGTCCTGGGTGAATGGTCTGTGCCATAGGGAAGTGCACTGCTGCCCCCTGCTGGTGACTGCAACTCATTGCAGTGGAGTCCAGTGCCCGGAGGATCTATGGGGCCTGGGTGGGGTGAACCTGGCACCCATTATCGGGTGTGTAGGATTTGGCGATGACCCCGTTCGATAAGCGGAACGATGACCTCATTAGATAACATCCACTGGTCTGGGTAATACGGGGTTAATGCAAAAGGGATCTCTACAATCAGATTGTTCAATTTGATTGACCTTTCCAATGATTAATATTTTGATCTGATCTGTTACCGGGAAAGCTGGGTGACATGGCTGCTGTGATAGGGTAGTCACCCAGCTTTGTCAGACTTCTGAATGGCAGATATGGCTCAACTCCCTTGTCACAACATGGATATTGAGTAGATTTGCCATGCAGGATATCGGGAAAGCTGAGTGACAACATACAAGGTGCCATTATATTGTCTATCATCCAACTTTGCCAAGCTTCTAAATGGCAGACCTCGCTAAATATTGCCATTCAGGACTTCGGTAAAGCTGAGTGACAACATACATTGTGCAATTACAATGGTTATTATCCAGCTTTTTAGGATTCTGAATGGCAGATGTAGCTACATAAGCAGTTGGAGTACCTTAGCCCCTCCTTATGGCATGGAAATGGGGTAGATTTGTCTTTCGGGACACTGGGAAAGCTGGGTGATAATACATGTGGTGCCATTGGTATCCAGCTTTTCAGTATTCTGAATGTCACCTCTTTCTTGATATCCTCTTATGACATGGGAATGGAGTTGATTTGCCATTCAGGACACTGGGAAAGCTGGGTGACATCAGTTTACATGTAGAATCTCTCCTTGTGGATTCCGGGACGCCTGATCCCACTGCCCGGAGTCTGGCGGGGTGTGTGCGTGTTGTAGCACAGGGGAAGGAATTTGGCAGTGGTCTGGGGCGCACCCACAAGGGGAATAGCTGAGATGTTAACCCTGCAGAGGAGATGAGAAATCTGCTGAATGCAGTCTATTGTTCCCTGTTATCAGCCAGATCAGTTAATGGATTACTGCTCCTTTAAGAGGGATTTAAAGGGATTCCACAGCATGTAAGGATATGTCCATCTAGTAGAGGGGACATCCTGAGCAGCCTTGCTACACACGCTCACCCAGCTTTCCCAGTTGCCTGAATAACTGAGTGATCCAGCAGTCAGGGCATAGGGATGCATTGCTGCATAGTGCATTGTTTTTGCCATTCAGGAACTTTGGAAAGTTGGAAAATGTATGATATTGACATAAAGAGGATAAATTGGAGGTTTTGTGCCCTTCAAAGAAGTTTGGAAAGTTGGGTGGTAAAGTAAAAAGTTAGTTATGCACCAATCCCTTTGTGCGAATCTTATAGGTCACCCAACTTTTCAAGGTTCCTGAATGGAAAAACAAATCTGTTGTGGACCAATAAATCCCTAGGCGTCCAGTGTATTTGCCATTCAGGAGCCTTGAACAGTGGGGTGACGTATAGTGTTAATAAACTTATGACCTAACTTTTCAAGATTCCTGAATGGTAAACCAACTCTCAATCTTGGATAAATCTGTCTGATTGTGCCAACTGTTTTTGCCATGCAGAGACTTTGGAAAGTTGGGTGATGTTTAGAGTCGGTCTAGAGGGATGTAACTGACAGTTTTTGCCGTGCAGGGACTTTGGAGAGTTGGGTGAGGTCTTGGCGGTGCGTCCAGGGCCCGGGGCAGGGGCCACATGTCTGATGTCAGCAGCGTCTGAGTATGTGCAGTATTTCCTGTTTGTTCTGAGCGATTGCCCAAGCAGCGATTCCCCTCGACCTTGTGTGGTTTGTCTCTCCCTCTGTACAAGGCGCAGGGTTCGGGGGGCACCTCGTGTCTCGGGGTTGGGGGGCACCTCCTGTCTGGGGGGGGGGGGACCCATCTCATTCCCTGCCAATACATGACAACCAAAGCAAACCAATGGAAGGGTTAAAAATTAGCATTTCTAATGCTGAGGTTTTGTTACACTGTATCAGTCTAGACCGGGAGCTGAACATTCTAGACTGTGGTCTGATGCTTATTACCTGAACCGATTATGGCTGAGGGTTTGTTACAGTGCATCAGTCTAGACAATCCTCTATGCGCTGGGCACAATAGACTGATACACTGTAACAAATCCTCAGCCATATTCAGCGTGGCTAAAATGTATCACTCCAGACTTATACATTTACTTGCACTGAATATGACTGAGGGTTTGTTACAGTGTAACAATCTAGACTCTTCTGTTGGCTAGACATCCCAGACTGTGGCTTTTTACCCATTACTTGAATTGACCGTGGCTGAGGGTCTGTTACAATGTGCCAGTCTGTAAGCTGTACATGCTATAACCCAGTTACATTTTGTTTGCTACACTGTATCAGTCCAGACCCTCATATGTGAGCTGAACA